>NC_068369.1:32561626-32686095 GCF_020536995.1 Dreissena polymorpha
TAGGGCGCGAATAAATTGTGAGCTTACATTTTCACAGATCAGTTTTTGCCACAGATAGGACCTATTAATTTTATCATAACACGGTTGGTAGTCAATAAAGATGTAGTACAGTTTATTATTAGAACTTAATACTTTCATAATAATGGAATTTAGAATAAAAATACAGTTCGTTATAGACTTTCCCTTTTGGAATCCGAATTGTTTTTTTAGATAAATTTTCTCGCTTTTCCGCCCATGATTTTAATATATTTATTAATAATTTTGAATGAACCTTAGCCAAAATAAGTATAAGCGAGATGCCCCTATAATTTGTAGCTTCGTCGGGATTTCCCTTGTTAAACGTCGGTGCTATAATGCCTTCGCCACATCGAGTGTGGTATTCGCAATAGTTGAATATTTTATTATGAAAGGTTTGTTAAAAGGTTCAATAGTTTCGTAGGATGTTCTTAGCATTTTGCTTGTTATAGAATCGGGTCCTGGAGCCTTATTGTTATTTTGGGAGAAGATTGCTCTCTATAACCTCGTCTATCGTAAAATTCAAATCCAGGTCATTGTTGTTATTTTCCCCTAAATAAAGAGTGTCAGTATCCGGACTTGACGTTTCATCTAGTAATTCCTTAAAGTGCACGAATAGCTCTTGAATGTATAGAAATTAAGACGTTTCTTGTGCATTCCTGTATGTTTTATGTACGGAATGTCAAAATTTTCTAGGTTGCTTTTTAGCTATTCCCTCTAACCATTTGCCTTCTTTTATTTTAAATGTATATCGTGATGCGCGTTTTACTTTATTATACTTCGTTCTAGCTAGGGTATAATTTACCCTGGACTCATCAGTTCTGCAACGTGTGTAAACATTCCTTGCAATGATAAATTCCTTGTTTTTTCAGTAACAACTTGCATCAAACCACTCATGTTCCTTTTTTTCCTTATTATTTTGGGATTAGTAATTAATTTGTGTTTATTGCCAAACGTTCCCTCGGCTATATTAAATATTACGTTTTAAAATACTTCAAATACATTATCAATATTACCTGCGGTAATAGTATTTGCTAATATCAAAATTTCGTCCGTTTTTTTTTGTTAACTTTTTCGGTATAAAAAGCGTTTATTGCTGCTAGTGGATAAATGGCTTACTTTTAGCTGAAAATGTAAGCATTTAATATATACCAATATCATTTCTTCTAACACATATTGAAAAGTTTAAGTACAATTTTCATACAAATTGTTTTTTAACGAAAATATCTGGGATTATAAGTCCCCATGCAGTCAATAGTGTCAAGGGCATAATTTGAAAACTTAAAAGAAGTTTATTAGACGATTCTGCACACCAAATATTCACGTTCCAACCGTTGTTGTTTCACGCAAAATTTTCTCAGTTTTCATGGCTTTCATGGTTAACCATCGAATTAAATTATTTAAATATCATTACCCTGGTGTCTTTGATGAGTGTGCCTCTTATATGGAATGGACCTCGTCTACATCGTTTCTACATGTATATTATAGAGATGTCACAATAACTCATGTAGTGCTATTATTTTAATTAAAAAAATGATCTTGTGAGACGTGTACATATCCCGTAAATTTAATTCTTCTTGTTTGTAAAACCCTAAAGTGCGGTCGTTTGTGTAAATATAACAATGCATAAGTATCTGTGCAACGCACTTTAGGGTTAAAACTTGACCCTAAATTGCTTATCATACTTTGGGGTTCAACCCGAACGTGCGTTGTAACACGGGCGCATGCAAAAAGACTAGCTGTATTTTAGGTTAGCGGATTTAATTTATTGATTTTAATTACAAACTTGATTTTTGTCTTTATAAATATAATTGTCCATACTGTAATTAAGAAGATCAAAGTTGTGTGTGTAAATTAATTAAGGCTCAGTTTGCCTGCGATCTTTGGCTAAATTCCTGTTCATACGTATGAACGTTTAGGAGTCACAGTGTATTTATATATTTTTGTTAAAACGGGGTCTGAATATTGAAAAGCCGAACTGGTACTAAACATTTCTTACAGAAACTATTGGACAATTCTTAAAATGAACAAATTGGTTAAACAGATGGCTGTTTTGTGAATCTGTTTTGGGGGCATTATTTCCCTCTTTTTTTGAAAGCATTCTTTTTTTGAGTTTTCCTTTTCGTTCGAATAATTTTGAATATTCAGCACAGACATATTTATCTCACTATTTCATATTATAAAGAATAAGTTAAGTTTAGTTTAATTTAGTTTTGCTTTTGGAATACCAGACCGGATCGTTTGTGATATCCGTCGCAACTAGACAATCACCCCAGCTCGATATTTGAGACTTGTACCGAATGTCGATGTCATAGCTGGCTCCATATTCTTCCCAGCAGGATATTCGGAACTAGCGCAGAATGTCGATGTCAGAGCATGCTCGACAATCGCCACAGCTCGATAATCGAGATTAGTGTCGAATGTCGATGTCAGATCTGGCTCCATATTCGCCCAAGCTGGATATTCGGGACTAATGTCGATGTCAGCGCTGCCTCGATATTCGTCCTAGCTCGATATTCAGAACTTGTGTCAAATGTCGATGTTCGAGATGGTTCCATATTTGCCGCAGCTCGATATTCGATACTAGTGTATAATGTCAATGTCAGAGCTGCTCGACATTTGCCCCAGCTTGATATTCGAAATAAGTGTCGAATTTCGATGTCAGAGCTGACTCCGTATTCGTCCCTGGTCGATATTCAGGACAAGTGTCGAATGTCGATGTCAGAGCTTGCTCGATATTTATCCCAGCTCGATATTCGGGACTAGTGTCGAATGTCGATGTCAAAGCCGGCTCGATATTCTTCCAAGCTCGAAATTTGGGCCTAGTGCCGAATGTCGATGTCAGAGCTGGCTCGATATTCACCCCAGCTCGATATTCGGGACAAGTGCTTAATGTCGATGTCACAGCTGGCTCGACATTCGCCCAAGCTCGATATTCAGGACAAGCGCCGAATATCGATGTCAGAGCTAGCTACATATTTGTCCCAGCTCGATATTCGGAACTAGTGCCGAACGTTAATGTAAGAGCTGGCTCGATATTGGTCCCAGCTCGATATTCGGGACAAGTATCGAATGTCAATGTCAGAGCTAGCTCGATATTCGTCATATCTCGATATTCAGGACTAGTGCCGAATGTCGATTTCAGAGCTGGCTCAACATTCGCCCAAGCTCCGTACTCGGACCTAGTGCCGAATGTCGATGTCAGAGCTGGCTCGATATTCGCCCAAGCTTGATAATCGGGGCAAGGGCCGAATATTGAGGTCAGAGCTGGCTTGAGATTATTTCCAGCTCTTTATTCGGGACTAGTGTCTCAGGTAGATGTCAGAGCTTGCACGATATTCGTCACAGCTCGATATTCGGGACTAGTGTTGAATTAAATGTCAGAGCTATCTCGACATTCGCCTCAGCTAGATATTCGGGACTACTGCCGAATGTCGATGTCAGAGCTAGCTCCATATTCGTCAAATCTCAATTTTCAGGACAAGTGCTAAATCTCGATGCCAGAGCTAACTCGACATTCGTCACAGCTCGATATTTGGGATAAGTTCCAAATGTCGATGTTAGAGCTAGCTCGATATTTTTACTATCTCGATATTCGGGACTAGTGCCGAATATCGATTTCAGAGCTGGCTCGATATTCGCCCCAGACCGATAGTGGATACTAGTGCCTAATGTCGATGTCAGAGCTAGCTCGATATTCGACCCATCTCGTTATTCGGGACTAGTGCAGAATGTCGATGTCAGAGCTGGCTTGTCATTCGTCCCAGCCTAATATTCGGGACAAGTGCCGAATGTCGATGTCAGAGCCGGCTCGACATTCGCCCCAGCTCGATATTCGGGACATGTGTGTAATGTCGATGTCAAAGTTGGCTCGACATTCGCCCCAGCTCGATATTCGGGACTAGTGTCGAATATTGATTTCCAAGCTAGCTCGACATTCGCCCAAGCTCGATATTTGGGGCTAGTGTCGAATGTCGATGTCAGAGCTGGCTCGACATTTGCCCCAGCTCGATATTCGGGACTATTGCCAAATGTCGATGTCAAAGCTTGTTCGATTTTCTTCCCGCCTCGTTATTCGGGACTAGTGCCGAATGTCGATTTCAGACTGGATCGACATTCGCCCCAGATCGATATTCAACACTAGTGCCGAATGTTGATGTCAGAGCATTTTATAAAATATTGACAGAACTATGAACATATTTAATTTGAAAAAAAGACCAATTTAGCTTTAGAGTTCCCGGGTATGTTGTAGTATATTTATTGTACTGAGAGTAGATTGCAGTTTACTTCAGAGTAACCGGGGTACATTTAAGTAGTACACGAGCCGACATAGACCAATCTAGATCAAGTTTTTGCTCGGTATTTCAGTTCATCACGTCAACATGAAGCGATTCAGCCGATTCTTTTATTAACTTCACTTGTTGCTATTGTCAATACAGCACAAAATATTAATTATAATTTTATTCTAGCATTTGATGTTCATTTGAATTTTAATGTCATGAGAAAAAGGGTAACGTTTTTAGCACTCGTATGTTTTGTGATTATTCCCGGGTTAAGTTTTAGGTTTAGCGCCCGGATTCATTTCCCGAACACATTTTATTTCAAGATTGCAGACAAGTGCACATACAATATAAATTATACCAAAAATGTGTTGCAATCAGACAAAAGAACATGACACCAAAATCATGTAATGCATCCAACGATAATCTTAAGTTAAGTATAATAGTAGCCAACGACAGGCAAACAATATAAGTTAGTGAAGTATCTTGTAAACTTAACAACTACATGCAGCCGTGTGTTGAAAACAAACATATACGAAATACATGTATATTCAAAAGCAAACAAATACATAATCACGTGTTCATAGACATAAATAATGTGTACATTGTAATAACAGCTAAAAAGGACACAGAGAAGCAAAAATGTGTGCATATAGCTCATAGATTATGGTATGCCAGATAAATCGTGTTACAGAGCGCAAACATGTACATTTACGTAGATGCGAATGTCAAAAAATCCAAAAATGGCATATTGGTATCAATTTGTCGGGCTCTACACGATGCAACAAACGGCATATGTGTACCTTTCTCTACTAAGGCACTATTGAACCCTCAACATTTGCGAAACGTGACCATTTTGTATTAAATTCTAAAATCGCGAATGTCTTTGTGTAGGATTCAGCCAATTATACGTCGCCTTTATTCTAAAGTCTCGAATGTAAACAATTGCACACATCGATGGATAAACAACATTTAAGAAACAATTGTCTTTAAATATTGCACATTGATAGAGTGCATGCATCTCAACCACCTGTCAAAATTTCATAAAAGTATCTAGTTGTATAATACATGGTTTGTTATTTTAAAACTTAAGAAGCGATTTTTTTCAAAATCACTTTTTTGGACTTTCTTGCATTTACAATTAGTGCGACGGCTTATTGAAAGTACTTTTTTGCTTTTTATGAGCTAAGAACACGCATGGATACGCAATTGAGACGAGGTCGAACGGTTGTTTGGCTTCATTTGTTTAATGATGCCTTTTGTTAAATATGTATTTTAATATTACTCGTTGGTGATTGCATTTAAATGAGTCAATCATGTTCTTTCGGCTTGCACCCACCATGCTTTAATTGCAAAGAATTGTAAGTTGGTTTATACATTTTAATTCATACTACAATTGTTTATTAAATTTGTTTATATATTTTAATCATAATGCGTGTACTTATTGGTCGCCGAATTAAAGGGGCTTTATTACATTTTTTTTCATATATCGAAATTTGTCGTTAAATGATTAATATTGATACATGTTAACATTGGATGTAAAAGGTCCATTAAACAAAAGAAAACGAGCATAAAATTAAAGAAAGAAAAAAAGGAACCCTCAACTGGGCTTGAACCACTTACACCTGGAATAAAAGTATATCGCTTAGACCGTGCCATCTGTGCCCATACAATTGGTGATGTATTTTATAATGTTTATGAGCAATCCTCGTAGTATCACAAAATATAACGACAACAACAGAACTCTCCAAATTATTCAATCGTTTCTCTTTATAATATTCAGGTTTTTAAATCGTCAAAAGATGCATATAATAGATTTTTGAGAGCATGGTAAATGTTCAGTATTACTGTTTACTCACAAATATCATAAATACAACGAAACTTGGCGAATCTGGAATATTTTTTTTATTTGTATCATTATACAAAGACGTGAAAAGCCCCCTTTTAAAAACTTAAGGTTTGACTCCAAACGATATTTTGAACTCAATGTTTCTCCTTAATTCATTCTATCATACCCCCACAGGAAGTATATTTGAGTCACTTTATGAGCCGGTCATTCGGTCGATTCGTCAGCATAACATATTGGACGTTTGTCGAGCGCAATATATTACCACATTGCCTAAGCAATTCAATTGAAAATTGGCAACGATCATCGGGATAAAATTAAGAGACGGAATACAGTTTTATTGAAATGATTTACGCTGTTCTAATAAAAGCGAATGTCATTTGTTTCAATGAAAACATTTTTGTTTTGAAGAAAACTATTCAACCATGTTAATTTTCTTTTGAATGTATGTATTGGATATCCATTAATTAAAACATAACAAACACAAATCTTGCACCGTTGTTAATATTGGAACAGTTTAAAATGATGACGAAATGACGTACCCAAGAAGTAGACATTTATGCAAAAAAAACTATATTCCGACGAATATACAGGTTTTTACAGTAAACATTTTCGGTTGAATGGACTTGTATACAGGGTTTTACAGTAAATGTTTTCGGTTGACTGGACTTGTATACAGGGTTTTACAGTAAATGTTTTCGGTTGACTGGCTTGAAATGGGTTTAACAGTAAATGTTTTCGGTTGACTGGACTTGGACTGGGTTTTACAGTAAATATTTTCGGTTGACTGGACTTGGAAAGGGTTTTACAGTAAATGTTTTCGGTTGACTGGACTTGAAATGGGTTTTACAGTAAATTTTTTGGGTTGACTGGACTTGGAATGGCGGTTAGCGTATGTACCTCATTTCAATGGTACTTAATGTTATATATCATCGTCATTCCTGTGTTGAATTATCCATATCATTATTAATGCATGCATTAAGAATTTTTTTTTATTGTTTTTGAATTAGTCAGATGTATCACATATTTATATTTATTTATGAATAGTAATACAGATTTTGACATGTATATGTTCTCGTTTTCTTTTCTTTATAATACGTTTAAATACGTTTAGAAGTGTGGCGTTATCCTGCGGAATATGCATGATATGTTTGTCAATGGCCAAATAGTTTTTATTTTGTTACATGCTGAAAAAAGTGCTGGTTCTTTTTTAAAGAAGTTGTGGTATTAATGGTAATAGCGAAAGCAGTAGCGGAAGATGTCAATGCATTTCCAGACATCGAATACAATTTTTGTATCGTTTATAAATGTTTTCCCCATAGACACCAGGCACTGATTCTTAGCCCCAGGAAACGGAATTGAGAGCGTTTCAATAAGCCTTAGGCTTTTGATGAAATCGAGCTAACATAAATAGGTTTAAACTAAATGGGCCGATGCGTGGATGCTGACAAGGCTTCCATCGGAGCATATGAGTAATTTGAACGCGGCATCGGGTTTTCGAATTTTAAAGATGAATATGTCCGTTTTCAATTCAAGATTAATCTGAAAGTCATCAAAAACGCATTCACATATAACCGTTTCATAAATCGACCGTATGGGAATTGGAATTAGTGAAAACTTAATTTAAGTGAATGAGTTTGTATATAATTAACATCGGTTTATGTATTTTGCGTTTACTATAACATGTTCATGTTGGATCATTTGTTAAGAATACTCAAACAGTATGTTTGCATTACATGTCAAAATAGACACAATAAGGGCCTACATTTAACATCGCTGCGTTTTAGCGCGATGACTCCAGCTTGTTTCAAGTGTCACACTATGCTGTATATTTTGTCTCGTTAATTTGTCTAACGCCGTAGATGAGATACCAGTCAATGGAAACAAGAACATCTTCTGATAATTTTCAGTATTCCGGTATTTCGAGGTACCTTGTACACGGAAGCTTCCAAAGCATTGTTCACGAAACAAAATTAACATAAACAAGTAATGTAGAGTATGCGTCATGAATTTATTGCACAAGAAAACACAACAACATACGTAGACGACAACGACAGTAGTTTTAGTCCAATTCAAAACTACTTATTAATAATGTCGTCTGCAAGATTCAGTTGTCGTTGGGTCTTCGGTGTTTGCCTAGCAACCGTACTTACTATCTTCGCATTCGATGTTGCCATAGTTACAGCGACATTTCTTGCACGGTTTATAGTCTGGGATATAGTCACCTGCAAAACGTGACATTTCGATTAACGATAACGATGGTTTCAGTGCATGAAGTAATACAAGAGTTTAATACATGAAGGCAATACATGAATATCATGAATATATATAATACCTTATTAAAATACCTGAGTGTAATAAATAAAAGTAATAAATGGGTGTAATACGTGAGTGTAATATACTGATGTGATACATGAGAATTGTAAATGAATATAGTACCTGAGTATTAATTGAGTGTTAAGAAATAATTTAGTGTAAAACATTAGAGTGTAATATATGAATGGCATCAATAAGTGTCATACATGAGTGTAATAAATTAATGTGATATATGAGTGGTGTACATGAATGTAATAAAGAAAATAAATATAATACACGATTGTTATAAATTAGTGGAATAAATCAGACGCTAAACTGGAATATAATAATACTTTTTACAATGGGCTTAATTAATGAGTGTGATTCAAATAAATAAGACGCTAAATGTGAATGTAATGATTTTCAGTGGGTGAAATTAGCTGGTGACACAATCGCCCTTAAAAATAGTAGATCACACAAGCTTAAAATGTAATATACACAAAACGCACTAGATTTTAATACTTGACATATGTGTATTATTAGTTACATTGTTATTAACTGATGGTGTATGGGATATACACGCTCAGCAAGTTCATACCATACAATATCGAAGTATGGTATGAAAGTACTGAGGGTGTATATCCCATACACCATCAGTTGCTATCTTTGTAACGATTCTATCTCAACCGACTACTCGATTACTCGGGTTGTATGGCAATTACTCGGGGTGTATTGAAAATACACCATGGCCACGTAACCGTTCTAAGACAACAGGATTAGGTTATTTTTGTAGGAGATGAGATATAAGAGTCAACTTTATGTTCACAGTGTTTTCTCTTCATAACTGTTTATAAAAACGAATAACCACTAGGATAATTAGTTTTCTTGGAAAATATTCTTATACTATTTAATATTCTTAAAGTCTTATTAACTAGGATTGGCTAAATCGGAGGTGTGTTTTTTTCGTAATTAAAGTAAATAGAGGGTATTTGTTGGATTCGATGGAATATCGATTTTATTTCACGAGTGATCATATAAAATAATATTTTTATGATCATGAGTGAATAAAAATCGATATTCCATCGAATCCAACAAATTTTCCTTTTATTTTATGCTTTTTTCACCGTTAAAGTAGATTGTAAAAGAGTTTAACTGGATAATTTCGCTGGATTTATGACGTCATTTTATTGAAAAAATGACGTCATTTCACAGTAAAACTATTTCACTGTTTAAAACAGTGGATTACCAGTTTTATTTCACCTATATTCCTCTATAAACCACCTGAAAGCATAAAATAAAGTGTTTTAATTCGAAGCACATTACACACTGGAATAACACTTATTCATTAAAAAACAACATACTTTCTATTTTTACAACACAGGTACCTTTTAAATAGTGATACACATCTAAGAAACAAGCGATGGTGTCATTAATTCTTAAAAAATAAACTATATGAAAAGGATTGCAATTTCGACAAGTCTAGCTACTAAGTACGGCAACTCTTACCATCATCGTAATCTTTGCCATATGGTCCATTTTTGCACGGTTTCTCTAAAAAAAATAAGAGACATCAATCATTTTTTCATAATAATTCAAATTGAAAGTATGACTGTTTACGAGTTTAAACACAAAAAAAACGAACGCATTCATTTTGTTTTATAAGTTCACATCCTTATAACGAAAATAATTATTTTCTTACAGTCAAAAACACCATATCACGCAAATGATTAATGTTTTAAAGCTTGAACATCTTTATCTTGAATGATACTTTCGGCACTCATATTATGTTTAGAATGCACGTTCTTTCTTTCTATTGTATCACTCTTTGTTCAGACTGCGCAGGTTAATCTTGAAAGATTCTTTACGCACTCGTATTGTTATAATACAAGTACTTTGTTTCTCTCGCACCATTTTTGTTCAGACTGCACAGACTGCACAGGCTAATCGTGAATGATACTTCACGCACTCGTATTCTGTTTAAAATGCACGATTTTTTTGTTTCTATCGTACCACTCTTTGTTCAGACTGCACAGGCTAATCTAAGATGACACTTGACGCACTCGTATTATGTTTAAAATGCACGTACTTTCTTTACACACTTGGCAGCATTTTCCGTTCGGTTTAATCCGGTCGTATTCCGCGCACGTAAGTTTCGGACACGTGTAGTCTTCGCATTCCACCTTGCCGTCTACGCACGTGCAATACTTGCATGGGTCCGCGCTGGGAGTGTTGTAGCCTGTACATAGCTTGTTGATCACAATAAGTAATTAGCCAACAGTATTAATTATACAGATATATGATTTTATAGAATTAAACTCTTGGTGTCGTGTAAACTTGTGATTTACAAGCTAATCAGCAATTACCTTGCTACAGTGTCCTCGCTAGGAGTAACAGGCTACGCAAACTAACTTATTTTGGCCAAAGAAAAGGGTGTCCGAAAATGTAGTTTGTCCGAAAACTTAGAGTAATTGCGGTATTGTAGCACGCACATGGTTTGTCAATTCAATAATAAGTGAGCTTACAGTTTGCCCAATATGGATATCACAGTTATGTAAGGGTTGTCATGAATTTTAAAAAGAAACTTTTCTTCCAGGGATAACATATTAATTCCAATTTGGTATTATAGAAGACGGGATTCTTTCATGGCAAAAAGACAAATTGTGCAATGCAATTAGACACGTGTTGATTACTTATGAATACCATAAGCAGTGTCAGCAAAACTCGAGCAAAATTACTTGAGCTTAAAAAGATCGGAAGAAAAATAAAGGTTAAGCCGAATACCAAACATTCGTACCATGCTTGTATTCTTGGTCGCTCTTCTTGCATTTGTTATCTAAGGAAAAAGTATAACTTATTACATGAATTGAACATATGAAAACCCTGTTGTAATGATCTGATAATTAACTACTTTAGTTACACATCACACATTTAGACACATTAACGATTAACGATAAATCGTCGCAAAAATAATCAAAGGTTTTTCAAATGTGTTTCGAACATACAACAACAATTAAACAATAGTGTTTTATGTTCATTATAAATGTATTTACACATTTGAATGCTACAAGATTTAAATAGCTTTTTTTCATGGATATGCAAACTAATGTTTGGCAATATGGTATTTCTATATTTTGTCCAATAAACAATTATATGTGATAATATTGATAACGTTATATAAAAACATGAATTACATTTTTTTACAAATGTTCCTGATGACTGACCAATACGTATTTTAGCAAATAATCCATTTGGATTGCAATTTTAACATAATTGGACCTCGATTTAAATCACACTCTGATTGCCATATCAAGCACAGTTGGAACCGATTTAAAACACACATTGATTCCCATTTAAAACACATATTGATTATTTTAAACAACTCATTGTGAATCCCATTTAAAACTCACTCACATTCTTTACATATCGGACAACATTTGCCTGGCTGTGGGACTGTGACGTAGCAGTTCAGTATCGGGCAGACCACGATGTCACATTTCACTCTACCGTTGTCGCACGTCCAATTCCTGCATGGGTCAGCGTCCGGAACCGGTTTTCCTGGAATCGAAAGTCTTTACAACTTTCCGTGTTATGTTGAAAATGGAATTAAATATTTCAAGATCGAGTATTGTTTTTCAACAATCGAGAGTGGATACAGAAATATATAATCCACCGAAGCGAGCACAGTTTTCGTTTGAAATTATTTTCATTAATAACGTCATGACGTCAAATAAATGAGCGCGAAACTTATTAACACTCCATTTCATTTTATGTATTAAGTCGATACATTCAAATTTAAATTATATATCACATTATAACAGGATATAATAATTAATGTTGATTTTGGCTGCGTCCTACTCACCGTGTTCGTATGTTTTGCCGTCACGCGTGCAACCTGAATTGGTGAGAAAACAATAGTTTAAATTTTTAAATGCAATGCATAGATCCATACTTTGGAATGAGCAACTTGATTTCGTTTGTACAAGATATACTTTGCAAGTATTTAATTATGCACCTGCGTATCGTTTCTGCGTACATTGCCCAAATGCGTCTACTAATATTGGACCAGAATGGAACAAACAATGAATACAATACATGTAGATTTAGATCACCTATAGAACGGTTTTGTGATCGTTCGTAGGCTGACCAAAATACTCAATACTCACATGAGTATAAACTCAAATCTCATCTTCAGAGTTAAGCAAATACGTTGACAATGTTCATGATATTGGGCAACCTCCGCGCAGAGATTTGACTGGAACCAGCATAGCTGGCTCAAATCCCTCCTGCCTTCATAACAAACCACGTGATGATAACCTAGCCACGTGGTACAATAATTTTAACCGCTGTTAATTTTACTTTTTTGCAATTTAGGTAATTAATTTTAATTAATTAATTAAATAATTAATTAATTAATTAACCTAAACTTATACACTATTTTCAAAATATAGAAGAAAATGATACTACTCTTCATAATATAATAATTGAACAAAAATATAAAATCCCACCAAATCTGGTAGGATTTTCTTGTGATGGCAGAGATTGTATGTGTGAGCATGGAACGACAACTCTGCGTGGAGATTGTATTTGAGAGCAAGGAACGACAACTCTGCGTGGGGATTGAATAATGGGCTCAGGTTTACGTACTTTCTTTACAGCGTGGACAGCACCTTCCGGCCGGTTTGTACGTGTCGTAGCATGCCAGCTTTGGACAGGATATCGTGTCACACTTAACCTCCCCATTGAGGCAGCGGCACGTTTTACAAGGGTCTCTATCGGGCACAGGTTGTCCTGGTAATAGGAAATTCGTGAAATTCTGATTATGAAAGAAAACAAAAGAAGTATTCGCTTCGTGATTTTTTGTTTTAAATTTGTGGATTGGTAGACACACGAGATCAACGAAAGTGGATGTCTAAAAATTCGTGGATCAGTAGGTCCACGAAATCAACGAAATTTAATGTCTAACATTTTGTGGATCGGTTACCCCACGAAATCAACGGAATTGGATGTTTCACAATTAGTGGATCAGTAAACCCACGAAATCAACGAAAATGAATGTCTAACAAATACGAAAGATTTTACAATATACATTTTTCATTATGGATCCATGTATTCACCAACGTGTTCATCAACTGCGATTATTGATCTTCACAAACCACGAATGGTTTTAACAATTACGTAAAATATTAAAAAATAATAATTTCTTTAATGAGTATTTCTGGACGGATGTCCCGTTTTTCCTGAATAATATGTGTTTGATTTAGAGATTGAACAACTTTTCTTTGAGTTTGAATAACAAAGTTTGGTTATTTTACATAACAAACGATAAGAGTATACTGTTGTAGTTATGGTTACTGAAGTTTCGATTACGTACACAGTGTTACGTAATCCCCTTTGTGTCGTATTTGGAGTTATCTAGATCGCGAAACATAAGTATATTGGGTTATCTAGATTGCGAAACAGTAGTATATGGATTTATCTAGATCGCGAAACAGAAGTATCTGGAGTTATCTAGATTGCGAAACAGTAGTATCTGCATTTATCTAGATTGCGAAACAGAAGTTTATGGGTGTATCTAGATTGCAAAACAGTAGTATATGGATTTATCTCGATTGCAAAACAGTATCTGGAGTTATCTAGATTGCGAAACAGAAGTAACTTAATTTATCTAGATGGCAAACCAGTAGTATATGGAGTTATCTAGATTGCGAAACAGTAGAATCTGGATTTATCTAGATTGCGGAACGTGATATCTGCATTTATCTAGATTAAAACAGTATAATCTGGAGTTATCTAGATTGTGAACTGAAGCATATGGAGTTATCTAGATTGCAAAACAGTATTATCTGGAGTTATATAGACAGCGAAACAGTAATTTCTGGAGTTATCCAGATTGCTAAACAGAATTATCTGGAGTTATCTAGATTGCAAAACAGTAGTATCTAGAGTTATCTAGATTGCTAAACAGTAGTATATAGATTTATCTAGATTTCAAAAAAGAAGTATCTGGAGTAATCTAGATTGCGAAACAGAAGTACCTAAATTTATCTAGATTGCGAAACAGTAGTATCTGGAGTTATCTAGATTGCAAAGCAGTAGTATCTGGATTTATCTAGATTGCAAAACAGAAGTATCTGGGTTTATCTAGATTGCGAAACAGAAGTGCCTAATATATATCTAGATTGCGAAACAGTAATATCCGGATTTATCTAGATTGCGAAACAGTAGTATCTGGAGTTATTTAGATTGCAAAACAGAAGTATATGGAGTCATTTAGATTGCGAAACAGTAATATATGGGTTGATCTACATTGCGAAACAGAGTATCTGTATTTATCTAGATTTCGAAACAGTAATATCTTGGTTTATCTAGCTTGCGAAACAGAAGTATCAGGGGTTATCTAGATTGCGAAACAGTAGTATCTGGGTATATCTAGATTGCGAAACAGTAATAGCTGGGTATATCTAGATTGCGAAACAGTAGTATATGGAGATATCTAGATTGCGAAACATTAGTATCTGGGTTTATCTAGATTGCGAAACAGTAGTATGTGGAGTTATCTAGATTATGGAACAGTAGTATCTGGAGTTATCTAGATTTCTATACAGGCGCAGGATTTGTGTTTGGATTACGTTGGGTAATAATCAACATGATTCCTACGGTAATTCCCTCATAAAAAAATATAAGTATATTTGTTAAAATCTTACCATGAAATCAACAACAATTAATGTCTAGTGAAAAATAATGGCTTTACAATATACACATTGCTCTAATTTTACCTACCGTGCTCATACTTCTGTCCGTTCTTTTCACAACCTGTATAAACGAGAAAAAATACACACTGCAAAACTGTGAAATATTTGACAACTACGTGACATGTATTCACTTCGGAACCAGTAAGTATTATCGGCATGCGTACAACGAATGTTGATATACCACTCTGGCTGTCAAGTATCAATTAACTAATTACACACGTTTCTGAAAATCTGATTCGTTTTACTTAAATGTTTGTCATATATGTTACAGATGAGCATACAGTTCATTTCGTTACATGTCGTTAGATTCGTGTTACAATATGGTACAATATTGTACAGTTATGGGCTTATTTTTATGTTGGATGAATTCTTATTCACATACAAATACAACAGTTTCAACAGTGTATTAATACTCAGCACATACATATGTGATATGCGTTTACAAATATATACATGTAGACTAGAAAATGCCCAGGCTGTGGGTCATGTGATATTTGAAAAAGTGCAAACATATGTGACCATTTAGAACACATGTTCAGATACTGAAACGTCTTGATAATACATAATGTATGCTCTATAATTTAAATAGTTTTTATTTTTATGAACTTGTTAGATGGTTATTTAAACAATTTTTCAGATTATTGTAATAAATGTTCCCAGATTGCAAATTATAGTTTCATTGTTCTCATTCTTAAGTTAATAAACTTTTACACAGTTTACATTCGTTCGATATTACTTAAGTCGATATTTGATAGATATATGTGCCATGTTTGTACATGTGTTTGTAAGCTATATGACTAAGGATAAAATTATGCGTTACCGATTAAAACCCGGCAGTAGTATGCGTTATTTTAGGCATATAATAGTTTTAAAATGTACAAACGTTTCGTTGCAAATCTCAAGTATGTCGATTGCGATCTAGATCTTTTCTTCTTAAAACATCGGCGCTCATTTGAGCCGCGTTCAGGCAAATCTGGGCTTAATGCATAAGCGTAATGTCATCCAAGATTAGCTGACTATATGCATAGGCTTACCAGGGACAACATCGTCCGACTAAATTTGCTTTGCATTCAAAAAATACACTCTGTAAACGAAAGTTTCAATCAAAGAGGAAAGCGTCGTCCATGATTAGCCTGTGCGGACTTTAAAGTCTAAGTTGGGACAACTTTTTACGCACATGAATTAAGCCTAGTTTTCCTAGAGCTCGGCTCGTTTATAGAGAAGAACTTACCTTCCTTGCATTTCGCACAACACTCTCCCTTTGGTTTGTACAAAGCTGCGCACGTCAAAGGTGTGCAGTCCTTGTAGCCGCACTTGACCACGCCCTTCGCGCACTTGCACGTGGCGCATGGGTTGTCGTCTGGAACGCTCTCACCTGATTGGTAAATGAGTTTGACAAGTTAAACTTGATACGCGTAAATTGTATGTCAATTACCAAGACACGTACATTCATTTTAATTACCAAGACACATTCATGTCAATTACCAAACAAGTGAATTTATTTCATTTACCAAGACACGTACACTCGTTTTAATTACCAAGACACGTACATTCATTTCAGTTACCAAGACACGTAAATGTATGTCAATTACAAAGACACAACATTGATTCCAATTACAAAGACACGTACATTCATTTCAATTACCAAGACACGTAAATTTATGTCAATTATAAAGACACAACATTAATTCCAATTACCAAGACACGTACATTCATTTCAATTACCAAGATGCGTAAATGTATAACTCACCGTCCTTGTATGTCTTCCCGTTTCGAACGCAATCTGGAAGAACATTACATAATGCAAACATCATTATGTTAATATAATGTTATTAAAAGTACCGTCAACCACAAACGACGAAAGCGGAGGCGGAGATTGGTATTGACTAGGAAGTGAACCTTTTAAGAAGTTTCTTAGCCGAAATGAGACAATCAATCATACGTAAGAAAATAAGTTGATTTTATTAAAGCAATATGTTATTCGGGTGTGGCAAGCGTGATTTATTTCTATCAATTTGTTATAGTGTTATTTATGTAAGAGACCTTCTTCAAGCAACACAGACCGAACATTTTTTAAATACGGGACGGCCTTTCGCGTGACAAGCGGTGGGGTACATGCAATACGTTACAGGGGCGGCTGACATGCCGTGACTTCACAAAGGGGTATGGGCCGTATACATGCCGAAACGTCACAAGGAGGCCGGTACATGGCGAGAAGTAACAAGGGCGCGGGGAAAAATTCATGACGTCACAAGCGGCGGGATACATACCCGTTCTACACACGGGACAGCACTTGGCGGCTGGTGTGTATGATACGTCGCAAGGCGGTGGGGCACATGCCGTGAAGTCGCAGTCCACATCTCCGTTGTTGCACGTACAATTCTCGCACGGATCCTTGGTCGGAACAGCCTCGCCTTTAAACGAACATAAAGTATAGTAAAACGGTTCAAGTCGTGAAGGCCTCGGCTTTAAACGAACATAAAGTAAGGTAAAACGGTTCATACAACAAAGAACGTTAATCAATCCCCAACATTACGCCTTTGTCAATGTGTATTTTACATCCATACTATAGCTTATTCAGCATTATAAAAAAGGTAGAGGGGCGACACCATCGACAGTATCGTATTTGCTGCCTACTTTTCTATGTGTGTGTATAATTCGAAGTTTATGAGGTCCTTCACAACGTGAGAACACGAGGGCTTGTCTATTTTAAAAGCGCTTTCAATTAAAATATGTTTGCAGACATTGTTTAATTGTTTACGTAAAATATTGGTCTACGAAATACTATATACCAATCGTTCATTTATTGTGTACATCGCTGTCAAGTAATTATTGAGTCAAAACTTTCAGACAAGGTTTTATGGACCTTTTATGTTGAATACCATCGTGCCCATAGATAACCACAATGATACATCGTTTTGCCACCTTTTCTACTCACGATTCGGACCCTTTGGAAACGGCTTGATGCGTTTGCAGAAAGTGTTGTCCCAGATTAGCCTTTCCATTCCGCCAAGACTAATCAGGGACGACACTCTTCGCTTGTATGGATTTTTTTAATTTAAATGAAGTCTTTTCTAAACAAAAATCCAGACTAGACGGAGAGTTTCGTCACTGATGAGCCTGTGCGGACTGCATTAAGCTCGGTTATCCCAGAACGAGGCTCTTACGTATATTTATTAGTAAACACAATTTACCGTCTTTGTACGTCTTGCCATTCATTGTACAGCCTGCAAAATACACACCCATATTAGTGGTCACATTATGGCGTGACTTCATAAAACGACGAAGACAAACCAAGATTAAGTTAAATCAATTCCATTAAAAAATATTCTCATTAAAAATTAACTTTCTGTTGTTTAATGCAGTATACATTTCGCAGTCCCACTTGTGTAATGCACATTTTAAACCAAGGGCAAATTGTTAGCAATTATTATTCACTGGACATTGAAAAAAATCTCGATCATAAATGCAACTTTAAAAAGGACAAAGATATAACAAAATAAATATAAAAAAGAGAACAAGACCGACCCTGCATGCAATCCGGGCAACATTTGCCTTTTGGTGTATACGTGTTAGGACACGTGGGCGGTACGCAGACGGTATACACGCAGTCGACGTCACCGTTTCGGCACGTGCAGGTTTGGCACGGGTTATCGCTGGGCACGTTCTCACCTGGCGGCAGACGATTGTATTGTTTGCAGAAGACGATTGTTTAGTTTGCGGCAGAGTAATGTATTGTTTGCAGCAGACGATTGTTTAGTTTGCGGAACACGATTGTTTAGTTTACGGCGTATATTGTTAGTTTGCTTGTAACTGTTTACTAGCTTAATCTCATATAAATGATCGTGAAAAATGATGACAATGTATAGCATTGTAACAGAAGCAAACGGATATGACAATTGCTTTTAAATATCTTTAATAACAAGTTTTATAGTAAAATGCGGATGTGTTTAGGTTATATTGCCTAGATTTGGAATCGATGCAGTGTTGTGCTTTGACAGTGCAATGTATTCAAAAGAAATCGGTGATAGCAGTTGTAAATTGTCATACATCGAACCTTGATCTGGTAATCTTCATAAAACTGTGTTTATCTTGTATATCCCCTCAAATAAGAAAATGCTAGTTAAATAAATGTTATTCTATGAAACACATTTCTTACCTTCTTTGTAGTCCTTTCCGTTCATTTTGCATACTGGAATATACATTAAAGAGATGCACATATTATGAATTAAGCAGAACAACTGACCAACAAAAAGAAAATATAATATAATCATCAGTGGAATCAATGAAATCATCTTTTTTGTTAAGTAGCGATACACGTATAAAAAAACTGGGTGTAACATGTGTTTATATCGAGTAATACTTAAATTGTAGTCTGAATGTGACATTTTTATGAACACGTAAAATAAAGCTTCATTAGAAAATGAACAAAAAGTCAGAAGAATGTCCATGTAAAAGAATGCATTGATTTTAAGATCATTATATGATGTTCATAATTGACTTTCATATACCGTGAAATCATCTGTATTCGTCGGTATAGTATTTCCTGCTTTTACAAAAAAATGTCTTCGTTGATAATTAATTATTAGATTTCTGAATTTGGAACCAAAAGGGGAAATTTGCGTCAGTCAATTTTCGATATATGTGTCACGGCACCGAACTTAAGCGGGCCGGTAGAAAGGTGTTGCGGTCCGGTAAGCTCAGTCGGGAGAGCACTCGTCCTGTAAGCGGGACTGGCTACACGAACCGGTTAGCTCAGTCGGGAGAGCACTCGCCCTGTAAGCGGGACTTGCTACACGGTCCGGTGAGCTCAGTCAAGAGAGGACTCGTCCTGTAAGCGGGACTGGCTACACGACCCGGTTAGCTCAGTCAAGAGAGGACTCGTCCTGTAAGCGGGACTGGCTACACGGCCCGGTTAGCTCAGTCGGGAGAGCACTCGCCCTGTAAGCGGGACTGGCTACACGGCCCGGTTAGCTCAGTCGGGAGAGCACTCGCCCTGTAAGCGGGACTGGCTACACGGTTCGGTTAGCTCAGTCGGGAGAGCACTCGCCCTGTAAGCGGTACTGGCTAGACGGTCCGGTTAGCTCAGCCGGGAGAGCACACGCCCTGTAAGCGGGACTGGCTACACGGCCCGGTTAGCTCAGTCGGTAGAGCACTCGTCCTGTAAGCGGGACTTGCTACACGGCTCGGTTAGCTCAGACAGGAGAGGACTCGTCCTGTAAGCGGGACTGGCTACACGGCCCGGTTAGCTCAGTCGGGAGAGCATTCGCCCTGTAAGCGGGACTGGCTACACGGCCCGGTTAGCTCAGTCGGGAGAGCACTCGCCCTGTAAGCGGGACTGGCTACACGGCCCGGTTAGCTCAGTCGTTAGAGCACTCGCCCTGTAAGCGGGACTGGCTACACGGCCCGGTTAGCTCAGTCGGGAGAACACTCGCCCTGTAAGCGGGACTGGCTACACGGCCCGGTTAGCTCAGTCGGGAGAGCACTCGCCCTGTAAGTGGGACTGGCTACACGGCCCGGTTAGCTCAGTCGGGAGAGCACTCGCCCTGTTAGCGGGACTGGCTAGACGGTCCGGTTAGCTCAGACGGGAGAGCACTCGCCCTGTAAGCGGGACTTGCTACACCGTCCGGTGAGCTTAGTCGGGAGAGCACTCGCCCTGTAAGCGGGACTGGCTACACGGCCCGGTTAGCTCAGTCGGTAGAGCACTCGTCCTGTAAGCGGGACTGGCTACACGGTCCGGTGAGCTCAGTCGGGAGAGCACTCGCCCTGTTAGCGGGGCTGGCTACACGGCCCGGTTAGCTCAGTCAGGAGAGCACTCGTCCTGTAAGCGGGACTGGCTACACGGCCCGGTTAGCTCAGTCGGGAGAGCACTCGCCCTGTAAGCGGGACTGGCTACACGGCCCGGTTAGCTCAGTCGGGAGAGCACTCGCCCTGTAAGCGGGACTGGCTACAAGGCTCGGTTAGCTCAGTTGGGAGAGCACTCGCCCTGTAAGCGGTACTGGCTAGACGGTCCGGTTAGCTCAGCCGGGAGAGCACACGCCCTGTAAGCGGGACTGGCTACACGGCCCGGTTAGCTAAGTCGGTAGAGCACTCGTCCTGTAAGCGGGACTGGCTACACGGCTCGGTTAGCTCAGACAGGAGAGGACTCGTCCTGTAAGCGGGACTGGCTACACGGCCCGGTTAGCTCAGTCGGTAGAGCACTCGTCCTGTAAGCGGGACTGGCTACACGGCTCGGTTAGCTCAGACAGGAGAGGACTCGTCCTGTAAGCGGGACTGGCTACACGGCCCGGTTAGCTCAGTCGGGAGAGCACTCGCCCTGTAAACGGGACTGGCTACACGGCCCGGTTAGCTCAGTCGGGAGAGCACTCGCCCTGTAAGCGGGACTGGCTACACAGACTGGTTAGCGCAGTCGGGAGAGCACTCGCCCTGTAAGCGGGACTGGCTACACGGCCCGGTTAGCTCAGTCGTTAGAGCACTCGCCCTGTAAGCGGGACTGGCTACACGGCCCGGTTAGCTCAGTCGGGAGAGCACTCGCCTTGTAAGCGGGACTGGCTACACGACCCGGTAAGCTCAGTCGGGAGAGCACTCGCCCTGTAAGTGGGACTGGCTACACGGCCCGGTTAGCTCAGTCGGGAGAGCACTCGCCCTGTAAGCGGGACTGGCTAGACGGTCCGGTTAGCTCAGACGGGAGAGCACTCGCCCTGTAAGCGGGACTTGCTACACGGTCCGGTGAGCTCAGTCGGGAGAGCACTCGCCCTGTAAGCGGGACTGGCTACACGGCCCGGTTAGCTCAGTCGGGAGAGCACTCGTCCTGTAAGCGGCACTGGCTACACGGTCCGGTGAGCTCAGTCGGGAGAGCACTCGCCCTGTAAGCGGGGCTGGCTACACGGCCCGGTAAGCTCAGTCAGGAGAGCACTCGTCCTGTAAGCGGGACTGGCTACACACTTTTCACCAATTGGCGACATGTTTGTGTTGATGTCGTCGATCGGTCATGCCAGGAAATCAATGAAAATATATGACCCACGAAAATTATGAGTTTCAAGTAATCATACATAATGATAATTCAACAGAAAATAAAACATATATTCAACACGGCCTGGGCTAGCATACCTTGGACACAATCTGGACAGCATTTTCCGGGGGTGGTGACTTTGTTGGTACAAGTTAGTGTTTGACAGGATGTGTACGTGCAGACAACATTGCCCTGTGTGCATTTGCAGTTTTCGCAAGCGTTGTTGCCCGGAATCGACTCGCCTGGGGAAGAAAAGGGTCATTTTACGTACATATATATTGGTCGGGTTTATTATTTCGTGTTTATTTTAGAATCTTACAAAGTAAAGTTCCATTTTAAGAAACATTAATTTAAAGTCTAATTGATAATATCGCACATATCTCTTTGAAAGAGGTCCAATCAAAAGCGTTAATGTATCGAACAAAACATGAATCAATGCAATTAAATTACCTTTGTTGATGTTAAAACATATTAACGAGCAATGCAATTACAAATAGCTAGTTGAATACTAAATTAATCCGTTTCATAAAAGAGACAACACTTACCCTCCTTGTATTTCTTTCCATCTTTCTCGCAGCCTAAAATAAGGATGAAACCTTACTGCCAGTGACATGACATGCTACAAGCGTTAGGACAGTAAAGGCCATTTTCTTTGCAAACCGAGATAAATACATGCGCGTAATGTGTCGTCCCAGATGAGCACAGGCTAATCGGAGACGACACGCTTCTATGGATTTTGTCGTTTTAAGGCACTTTCCGAACTAAAACATACTTAAGGTCATGTTTTTTTAGGTGAACCTTCACCCTAATTTTGCAGATCGTAGCAACCTTTTTACAACAACACCAAAATGTGTCTTGAAGAACATTTTCTTTTAACTGCATACTAATTTAAACAGAATTATTGTCATACTGAAGTTTTTAATATAAGCAAAAGGAGCACATCCATATCATATAAAGAACTTATTGGTTTATAGACCATGATGCTTGACAACTGTTTTTTCATATTGAAATACAGTGAGCAAAAAGTCGTATTAAAAATTACAAGCATTAACAATTTAAAATATATGTGAATTAAAGATATAAATATTTTTCGTATAACAATATCACCTATATAACAACAACAAGAAAACAAAAACAAAAAACAACAACATGAACAAATTCAAACGGGAAGATTTATTAATACCAAAATAAATTATTTTAGGAAGAAATCACGGCTTCCCCTCATTGTAAGCAAAAATGAACCGTGTTGACGTTCTGAAAAAACGGGTCTTAACTCATGTGCGTAAAGTGACGTCACAGATTAGACTGTACAGTCCGCACGGGCTTATCAGGGACGACACTTTTCGCATGGCCATATTTTTCAACGAAACATTCCATAAAAGCGAAATAAATTAACCTTCGTTTTCTCAAACGCGACTCAAATGAGTTTAACGCAATTAAAACCGACCATACCTTCCTTGCAGGCCGGACAGCACGCGCCGCTCGGTATATATGTGTTGGCGCAAGGTAACGCCAAGCACGTTTTGTAGCTACATTCAACCTCGCCACCTTTGCACGTGCAAGTCGCGCACGGGTTGTCGTCTGGGACGCTTTCCCCTGGAACAAGAATGGAGTACGTATGTGTGAATTAAGACATGTACTTATATCCGTACAAAACAGACTGTGTAGTTTATTATATTAATATAATGTTATTTAACTTCTCTCTTTAGATTAATATCTTTATTACTCATTATTTTGTGCATGTATGTATAATACTAATGATTTGTTATCACGATAAGCTGTAATATGACTTATTACATAACATATATGTTCTGTTCTGTTCTGCTATTTAAAAGTTTATGCAATTCTTGCTGACCTGAGTCTCCATTACTTGAGGACTCTGAGTTTTCCCCAGGACTTATTCCTTAGTTACTTACTAAACTCGTCTTTTTACTTATGGCTAAAATGTCTATTATTGTCGAATCATTTGTATTCGTCGCGATGAAATGGTTTGTGTTTTTCCTTGTTAACGATTTTTTTCAATGCTACTTTAGTTAAAAGCATGTCAAATAGACACCAAAGAATTTACATTAACTTGTTTACACCATACATGAAAAGTAGAGCAGATATTTTATGGAGTAAATCGCAATAATTCATTACTATTTTATATAACTAAAGCTTTTAACATATGGACGACTTTTTTTATCGAAATGTTTACAAAGCACTTAATTACCTTCCTTGTACGTCTTCCCGTTCATAACACAGCCTGAAAAAATAACGGAAATATATTAAGAATGGCTTTATTTTAAAAAGTTGTGCATGGTATTTGTCACAAAATCCACATATTAAACAATGTTAAAAATATACAAATAAAGTGTACAATACATGTTTACAAAAAAAGATAATTTTATTGGCATGTTCAGCAGTTTTTGTATTGGAGGACACTATATGACAAAACAAGAAGCAACAGTTTCTTAAAAGTTATGACATTTTTAAACTGAACTGTCACAGATGGTCGTAAAAATTAAATACAACATGGTTAACTGACTACTGTGCGATTCTTACAAAAAAATATTAACAGACCACTATAAAAGCAGACACCTTATTCTAATTTATTTATTTATTTATTTATTTATTTATTTATTTCGCTATTTATTTATTTATTTATTTATTTACTTATTTATTTATGTATATATGTATTTATGTATTTATGTATTTACTTATTTATTTTTTCTATGAACAATGAGCGTCGTAAATTTTCAAAATGTTAACTTTTGATTGGCACTAACGTTTTATGAATTGATTTATGTACCGTGTAAAGGAATGTATAAATACGCAATGAATGCAAGACTGTATTTATTTCCATAGATTACTCAGCACATTATCATATAATAAAACACAATTTAAACTTGTTTAGACATCAACTTATCACCCGCAACAAGCCACACATAACCTTATAGCTAAGATGTGATATTTACGATAATATAAGCGAATACATTAAAATCTAAGCATTAACTGATGACTGCAACAAGTCACACATACCCTCCCTGCATTTGGCACAACACTCGCCGTGGGGTCGGTATTGGTCCTTACACGTCAGTGCGGTGCACGTTGTGTAAGTGCACGTGACTTCACCTTTCTGACACGTGCAGGAAGCGCATAGGTTGTCATCCGGGACCGTTTCTCCTGAAGGCATATAATTAATGGTATCATAATGCGTTAAATAGTATAGATTGCCCCCAACAATGTAATTAATACTAATGCAGTGGGGTTAATTGCACCGTTTGTCCTAAAGAAATATTAATTATTATACTATTATGCTTTTAGTTTTTCGATTGTCCTAGACAACATAATGATTATATATTGCGTTTAAAAGTACCGTTTGCCGTAAGAAATATCATAAATGATATTATGCGTTTAAAAGATATTAATCATACGCGCTGTTTTAATTTAAACTTGTTTGCACTCATTCCGCACGATAAATACCAATACGAATTTTAACAGACCAGAGTATTGTTTTGTTCCGATATCTTGTGTTTATAGCTGTTATTCAATAAATAATTAAATACCAAATAAGGATATAGAGACATCTTCGAAACGCATATAGTGACATCGGCCGAAATGAAACAATGTTTTATCTCTTCAGTGTTGCTTTTATTTGATATCATTCTATTAAGCCCATATATAGTCTATAATAGTCTTGATGATATCAAACATGAAAGCTATACACACCTTCCTTGTATGTCTTTCCGTTCCTCACACAAACTGAAATTAAACAAAACCACAACACATTAACAAAAAGCAATACGATAAAAGCGTTTATTTTGTCGGCATGACATTTCGTGTTTTTCTTTAGAAATAGACTTTTTCATGGTCACAACAATTCGTGATTTTCTGATTTGGGTTAAAAGGAATTTGCGTCGGTATTTTTCCGATATGTTTGTGTCAAATTGTATCATGGAAATTGATATACTGCCAAATACTTTGTCTACGATGCGTATATTTGTGTGTTCTGTATAGTGTATACAATTCGCTAACAATTGCAATTACACGATCACCATTGGCAACCAAACGTTTTAATCAGCCAATAAGCGTGTAAGTATGATGTAAGAGTGCAAGAAAAGAGTACATACATATGGTCAATACACAATGTTTGTTTGTTTTTAAAGTTATCAAATTAAAAGGATACCAAACGGGAAAGCGTTGTTTCTGAAGTCATACATACATGTATAATGTCATGCAACGGCACCAAAAGGCGCCGAGTTTTTGTTGATGTCACATTTGACACATGATCATCGCTCAGGGAAAACGAGGCTTAAAGCATGTGTGTACATCGTCGTCCCAGATTAGCCTAGATCAATGACGACGCGTACATGATATTGTTCGTTCGACAAACGTCTCTTCTAAACAAAACAAAAACAGTTCAAACGATAAGTTTCGTCTCAGATTAGCCTGTGCGGACAATAAAGGACGACGCTTTCATGATAGTGTTCGTTCTACAGAAGTCTCTTCCCAACAAAAAAAAAACTACAACTTAAGCGACAACTGTCGTTCCAGATTAGCCTTTGCGGATTGCAAAAGACTTTTCTGAGAGGACACTTTATGCACATGCATTAAGCCACTTTTTCCCAGAACGAGGCTTATATTATTTTCAGTGTCTTACCTTCTCTACATTCGGGACAACATTTACCGGCCGGTTTCACCTTGTTTGCACAGGTCAACGGTTCGCAAGTGGTGTAGTTACAGCGTACGAGGCCGTTCCGACACACGCAGTTTGCGCATGGGTTTTCAGCTGGGACCGTTTGGCCTGAAAAACAATATTTTTTAAAACAAGTCTGGTAATTTTTTAAGAATAGTCATAAGGTGGAGTGTGTTATTATTAATGTTCTGTTTTTATTATGGGTTGTCAACACAATTGCAAATAAACAAGTAAACAATAAACCATTCGCAATGAATTATGTTGTTCTGTTTATGACACTTTTCTAATAAGAATTTTTGTTTGGTTAGGAAAAATTGGAGAATTTCAAAAGAAAACAACAACAAACTAAGAACCATATTGAACCCAACAAGAAGCATATTTTCTCTTATTTTGCGTATTTGCATAAATGCACTCCTTAAATAGTCCACTATACATTATCATATTACAAACTAAATACAAGTAATGACTCTATACAAAATTACATCCAAACTTTGTTTTTATTACTTTTAAAGAACATGATCTTGTTTTATCTTTTACAATATTTTAGTAAAACATGTGGAAGACGTCTTACCTTCCTTGTACGTAACGCCATTCATTTCACATCCTGTCAAAAATGCACAGAATCAAAACGCTGATAACATCAATAGAAGATAAAAAGACGGAAAACCAACTATCAAGAATTATACCAGACACATGATACAGGACAGTATCGGCGATGCCAAATACCCAACATAATTAAATTTGGTGCACACTCTTAACGAGCGAAGCAAAACACATTACATTATTATTCTAAGTCTGTGCGGCCATTGTAACTTGTATATTATTTACTAAACACACTTTCTTTGAATTACAATAAACTAGGTTGGGAACAGCTTTGGTGTCAAGTAAGTGAAGTATTTGCAGATGTTTAAATTTTTACAATCAAATATATAAAAATACAATCGCAGACATTCAGAACAATTGTAATTGGATGCGTTAATGTATTGAATTATTCTTAAAATAATCAGAAGTAGCTTTTTTGAGACAGTAAACATCACCACTAATATAATGTGTTATTGAATCTATCGATGTATGTAAATGTATAGAAGTATACGTCTTTCATCATTTACCGATCTTGTTTTATGGATAACAGACCAGCCATTTTGTTTCAAAGAAAATCGTCTGGAATGCTAAATGCCTCAAATATCTCTAATAACTACCTTCGACGCATTTGGGGCAACATTCTCCCTTCGGCGTGTAGCTGTTGTCGCAATTCGGATTGGTGCAGTTTGTGTACGAGCACGTAACGTCACCGTTCATGCACTTGCACTTGGCACACGGGTTATCATCTGGGACGGTGTCACCTGATAGACCAATCAACGACCAAGAAATTTCAATTACGAAAGTGATCGGTTTCACCGATGAAAAAAGTAATGAAACGGAAAATGTTAGAAATAAGTAAATATTAACATACAATGAAACAAGCACAAATACAATCATTATAAAAATATGTGTTACCATCCACAAGCTGTTCTTTTAATTTCAAGTTAGTAATTGTCTATACACAAAAGAACAAAACATCAAACTCCGCGCAAAGATTTGGCTCATAGATCGATCAAATTCCTGCTGTCATAATCAACCACGTGATGATAGTCGAGTCACGTGGAACAATAATTTCCCCGTTGTAATGTTTACTTTTTTAATAACGGTAATTTATTTTTTATTATGAATCTGAACGTATACATTATTTTCAAAATGAAATAGAAAATGATACTGCTTTTCATAACATAATACTAAAACAAAAAATAAAATCCTTCCAAATCAGGAACGATTTTCTTGTGATGGCAAATATTGTATGTGAGAACATGGAACGACAACTCTGCGTGGAGATTGACACATCATATAACATGGTACTAATTGTAAAACTGGAGAAAAGCTGGTATCACCGCCTCGAAACGGTCTATGCGAAGCAAGTTATTGGTCACATGTATTTCCAAATGTCTAATAATATGATCGCTGTATTGTTAGAAACGCATATCAAATTTAGTTTGCTAAAATGACGCTTTCCTTTTTGTAATTTTTTTTTCAATACAAATAAATCTAGAGAAGGAATACGTTCTTGTTAAACCAAATGTAAATAACCAATTGTCGAACGCAACAATATAAAGAGTACACAAAAATACAAAACGCTATTTACCTTCATTGTAGTTCACGCCATTTAGTGTACAACCTGAAACAGTAATAACACACAACAGTTTATTCTGTGCTTCCCGTGGTTCATAGAGAAATATTAATGAATTAAAACTGATAATTCACTGTTTCAAACAGTTAACATTAACAGTAAAATTTATCAATATCTTCACAGTTTTGAAGTGAAATTACGTTGTTTTTATGTCATGGCGTCACTATTTTAGCGTCATTGTTCAGTTTACATACACACATAATCTTGTGTAAGCATACAATAAAAAAATGTGTTGCATTCGTTGGCATATCGATTTTAATTAACTAGTGATCATAAAAGATTTTATATTTTCTATGATAGCAAGTGAGTTAAAATCGATATTCCAATTAATCCAACACATATCCTCTGTGTATTCAATACTTTACAAAGATAGGACTTCATATCACGTGATTGAAATAGCGCTCTAACATAACTTTAAATTAATGTGTGAATGAATCAATTAAAGTTTTTGCTATTATCAATTTAACCGTTTAAATTGTCAGATTGCAATTTCCAAACTCGGATAAGTTAATATAAAACACAATACAATATTATATGATACATCTCTTTATCCTGACGAGACAATATTCAGAGGGGGTAATCACGTGAACAAGTGGATGGCGACCTCTATGCCGAGAAAGGTACTTTTCGCTGTTTTAATTCCACTAACTGTCCAGCCATATCAGCAAGAAAGTGATCAGCATTTATTTCAATTAAATATTAGTTCTTTAGCTCGTCTTTACTCTGCAAATTTTATTAGCGTGAAATGTAATGTTGTTACCCGCTAAGAAATTTCGCAGCGAGTCATTTCGAGATAGAGATATATAGAGCGAATATTAATACGATAAACTCTAATTACTTTCTTGCTGATATTGCTGGAAAGTGAGCGACTTTTACGTTATTAATACAAGTCATAAAGGGTATGAAAGGGCGAAACATACCTGTATCGGCACGGACGTCGCCATTGGTTTATCAAGTGATTGCACCCTCTGATATTACGTATTGGGTATTGGGCTATGTCGGACCGTATTTGGTACAAAAACGAATATGGTACATTTGTACCATATTCGGCCGAATATGGTACAAATGTACCATACTCGGACCGAAGATGGTACAATTTTCGACCGAATATGGTACAAACATTGTACCATATTCGGTTGGAATAAGTTTTTCTATGCTCGCCAAAACGTATTTGGTACATACCAAAAAAACTCATAAAAATGAAAATGGCCTACGTATATGGTACATAAATTATGTATTTCTTAATAAATGAAATAGTCTGCCGATGTGTAAACTTTTTTTCAAACTCAAATACATTGTATTAACCTAATATTGGAAGTGACAAAAGTATCATCATCATCATCATCATCATCATCATCATCATCATCATCATCGTCGTCGTCGTCGTCGTCGTCGTCGTCGTCGTAACTAGCAGTAACAGAAACAGCTAACCTAACCACACTTTACATGGATTTTGCTGGTTGTGTAACTGTTTCGCCGGCTAGCTCAGTCGGTTGCGCGTCAGATTGGCACGCAGGCGGCCTGGGTTCGATTCCCGGGCGGGCCAGATACTTTCGTGGAGATCATTAATAGCAATTTTCAAATTTTTAAAACTTTTTTTTTCGAAAGTGTATTTTCACCAAAATCCGATTTAAGAGATTTTGAGCTCTTTTAAATGAATATATCTCTCCAAAAATAAGGATGTTTGACTGGCTGCTTTAGACAGGTGTGACTGTATTCCTAAACATTACTTTGTAAAGTTGATTTGTCGTTCCGACGTCATATTGCTGAGAAGCCGACAAAGCTTTGAAGTTTCCGATTTTTTCTTTGATAACGTGCCGCTTTAAAAAGGCGGGAATTTTGCACACGAGTCTTACTCAGAAGTCAGTAACCATAATTATTTGACTTGGCGGTCGGCAAGAAAAGTTGTGATTTTCGACTAGAAAGAATTGAAATCCAAACTTTCTTCAAACTTCAAAAGAATTCTTGACAGTAAGTACTGTACATAATTTTAATTTTCAGTTGTCTTAATATGCATTGATGTTTTAACATGCATTGATTTTTATGTTTTATGCCCCCCCCCCTCAGAGTGCATTTGCAGTAGTCCGTCCGTCTATCCAATTGTCCGTGGCATTCCTTCCGGGTGCGTAACTCCTAAACTGCTAAAATATTTAAGCTACAGTCATTTTTTCGAAAGTGTATTTTCCACCAAAATCAGATCGAGCTCCTGTAATCTGTAGATTTGAACATTTTAAATTTTATGGAGTTTATAGGTCTTTGACATTCGAACCCTGCCTAGTCGTGACTTCTGGTGAGCGACCTAGGCCCCCAGGGCCCCTTCTTTATATCCCTTCCATCCACGTAGCATTGGTTTCTACAGACCGTTTGTCCGTTGACCGCCATAAGTTTGCCCGCTATTTTTCCCCTGAATTTGAATTCGGTTGGATTTCAATGAAACTTTACATGAAGTACTTGCTACTTTCATTGCGCATATTGCCCGGAAGTTCGGATTGTAAATTTTAGCGGAGCTATCAGACGAGTGATTTTAGCTCAGCTCATGTCGTGAGACATTCGTTTTCGACACGCGGTGTTCAATACAAGCTCTATTAACTAATGAAGTATAAATGTATAATAACTTATTATATTATTTCAGATGAAGGAAGCAATAAGGAGAAAAAGGAAGCAATTAGGGTGCTTGCCCAGGTCGAAGTACGACATTATTGTCAGATGTTTAAACGGATCGTTCGATGTCCCTGTGAAGAAACGGACACCTGAAGAGAATAATTGTTTGGCCATGATTAGAAAACGTAAGGACTTCGAGCTTGGTGACCGGGGTTCTTTATTGTGTGGCGGAAAGCAAGTCCTTGTGAAAGAAGATCTTCCTAGATTTGTTGAGAAGATGTTCATGGAAAACAAAGGATGTGGAGCAAGGGTTATTTACAACAAACTGAAAGTAAATTACACGGGGTTCTCGGAACAAGCTATCCTTGAAATACTGTACAATAGCAAGTATTACCATGAGAAGTATCCGAGATTTACAAACAAGCCAAAGCCAAAGACAATTACAGAAGAGGAACCAGGCAAAAGATGGCAGATTGACATAATTAACATGAAAAATCAAAGTGTTAGCTACAAGGGGTCCACATACAGTTATATTCTACAAGTCGTGGACGTTTATTCTAGGTACGTTATGCCAAAACCCCTGAAAACGAAGAGTTCGCGTGAAGTTGCAAAGGCATTAGAGGACGTGTTGATGGTTAACCTTGCCCCTGACATCATCCAATGTGACAACGGACTGGAATTTAAAGGCCCTAGTATGAAACTTTTGTTGAACAAGTACAACATCAAAATGATCAATAGTAGGCCGTATCATCCTCAATCACAGGGCAAGTGTGAAAGGTCAAACAGTGTTATAAAGGCCAAGATTCTATTTGCAACAAAAAGTAAACGTGGATTTAACTGGGTCGAAGGGCTTCAAGATTTAGCCTATGCCATAAACACAAGTTTCAAACGAGTTCTTGGGGGTCTCACGCCCTTTGAAGCCTACTACGGAAGAAGTCATGTTTTTACCAAAGAACGTCATAGTTCTCGTGAAATAAAGAAAACCATACGGCGAGCAAATAAAAAGGCTTACAGGTCGCTGTTGAAAAACGCAACTTCCCCAAGCAAGTACAAAGTAGGAGAGACAGTATTAATTCGCTATCCCTTTCGAAAATCCAGGGTGCCAACCAAAAGATATGTTATCGAAGGCAAGGTAGAAAAAGTAAAACGAAATGGTGTTTATATCGTGTCATTTCAAGTACCGAACAAACCCGAACTTGGATTCGTAAGCAAATCGGTTGGGGTCGAAAACATGACTAGCCTAACTGTTGCGTTAGAGAAACAACGAAAAATTAAAAAACATTCATTAAAACAGAACCGCTCAGAGAAACAAAATCACAGAACTAAGTACTATCATGTTTTAACACACCATGAAAATCTGCAGTTGTTGGATGGGGTGAATATTGCCATGGACCCAAATCCGGATGGAAATTGTCAATTTGCTGCTATATCGCATCAACTTGGTAAAATTGGTATATACAAAGACGTAGATGCTTTACGTAAGGAAGCAGTCCATCACATTGTAGAAAACAGATATTTCTATGAAACTTTTGTCTATGATGAAACATTTGATGAATACGTTAAGAATATGTCTAAGAATGGGACATACGGCGACAACCTCACGCTCATTGCACTTATGAGAGAATATAATTTGCAGTGCCTGGTAGTTTCTACCCGAGGACTAGAACACTCATCAATTGTGTCAGCAGATGGAAAGTTCGATGGTGATGTTGGAACAATTGCATTGGGGTATTTCCCAGAAGGATTTGGCATGCATTACGTTAGTATCCGTATCAATCAACGCGTGTACAAGGACATAATATCACGCTTAGAACAGTCGTATGACAACGGTGACTCTGGCGACAGCGCTGCGTCTGGCGACAACGCTGCGTCAGGCGACAACGCTGCGTCTGGCGACAACGGTGACTCTGGCGACAACGGTGACTCCGGCGACACCGCTGCGTCTGGCGACAACACTGCATCTGGCGACAACGCTGCGTCTGGCGACAACGGTGACTCTTGCGACAACGGTGACTCCGGCGACAACGGTGACTCCAGCGACAACGGTGACTCCGGCGACAACGGTGACTCCGGCGACAACGCTGCGTCTGGCGACAACGGTGACTCCGGCGACAACGCTGCGTCTGGCGACAACACTGCATCTGGCGACAACGCTGCGTCTGGCGACAACGGTGACTCTTGCGACAACGGTGACTCCGGCGACAACGGTGACTCCAGCGACAACGGTGACTCCGGCGACAACGGTGACTCCGGCGACAACGCTGCGTCTGGCGACAACGGTGACTCCGGCGACAACGGTGACTCTGGCGACAACGGTGACGTCTCTGTGTGTTCAGCCCTGAAAGAGCTTCAAGATATGATAAACAATAGGAGGGCACAGAAGCGAACGACTTTTCCATTTCTGATGTTACCACTTCACATTCAAGTTGAAATTTTTAAGTTCTGCATACAATCAAACCCGTCAATCCAGTTTGTGTTGGCGAAGGTCGGCAAACCCTTTAGAGATTTAATAAGGTCAATGAGTTTGCAAACACCTAGAATTTACATTCGGCCGGATATTGGACTAGATACTAGTAACAGAAATCCTGTTAGCGTTCGTTTCCTATTAACAAGAGCGGGCAGAAACAGCGGTCTTATTTCGGCAATAAAAGAAATCATCAAGGGGCCAAAATGGGCAAACGCATGGCTGCGTTTGCGTGTTAGTGGAATCGGTTGGTATGATATCATAGATGTCATGTACAGACATTTCAGGTGAAATATACATGTATATCGGTGTTTGGAAACCTGTTATGTTATTTTTGTGATTGATGATTATGTTCTTCTACCGGAAATTTGTTGTCATTTGCTCATTTACTGGTAACTTTTTACGAAGCACATTTGGGATATTTTGGCTGCTACTAAAATGAATGTATATATGTATATTATGTCTTGTCAAAATGCTACAGTTGGATTAAAATTTAAATGCTGTTCTATGTTCTTCAATATTACTTTGAAAAATCCTGTCAGTATACCAATAAATGAAAAAAGTACAAGTTTGTTGAATCTCTTGAATGAAACAAATTATAAAATACAAAATGTAAAATGAATATGTGATGATGATGATGACAAAACATTTGTGATGATGATGATGGTAAAAAAATTGTGATGATGATGGTGGTGGTGATGATGATGACAGTGGTTATGATGATTGGGGTTTGATGATTGTGGTGATGATGATGATGATGATGATGATAATGATGATGATGGTGATGATAACAAACGTTTTGGGATGATGATGACAGCGATGTTTATCGGACGATGATGATGGTTATAATGATGATGATAAGTTTTTAGATGATGATGACGGCGATGTTTATCGGCCGACGATGATGATAATGATGATGATGATAACAAAATATTTGTGATGATGATGATGGCGATGTTTATTGGCCGATGATGATGATGATATTCTCATCGTCGTCATCATCATCACAACATCCTCATTATCGACCGAAAACATCGCTGTCATTATCATCACAAAAAAAACTTTTGTGATCACCATTACGATCATGATAATGGATATGATGATGTTGGTTTTGATGGTGATGATGATGGTGGTGTTGGTAAAGATAACAACGATGATGATCATTGGGGTGTTGATAATTGATGTGATGATGATGATGATGATGATGATGATGATGATGATGATGATGATGATGATGATGATGAGATAACGATGATGATGATGATGATGATGATGATGATGATGATGAGATAACGATGATGATGATGATGATGATTACGATGATGAGTGTGTATCATATTCGGAACGAATGTGGTACATTTTTCATCCGAATATGGTACAAGTTTGTACCATATTCGGTCAGGCATTTTACCCCAAAACTGCAGATACGTATATGGTACAATTAGACAGTTGTACCATATTCGGCCGAATATGGTACAAACTTGTACATATTCGTTTTTGTACCAAATACGGTCCGACAGGGCTAACTTCATTCTATTTTACAAACGCTTTAAGTAAAGTTAGGACAATACAACGCCAGAACTGTGCGAAGTGTGTGAGGAGTATTTAGCAGAAAGGGAAACAAACTATGCGGCACGTAGTACTCGATAGGTCATTGTTGGAGCAGGAACTACTTAAAAGTAATCTTTTATATACTACAGATAACCCCCGGGGTGCTGGAAATATCCTAAAAAGTTCCCCAGGTTATGACTGGGTGCATCTAAGTATATTTTCGTAACTTGGATACATTGTCGTTTACTTACGAGTACTCGGGGTACCTTTAAGATCTGAGCCTATAAGGAATAATTGAGCTTTTAATTAATATCGGATTAGATAAACCCAGAGTTTTCGGGGTGTGAGATGTATTACGATTTAAGGGGAAACGAAAATAAGCGGTAAGTAGTCTGTGCCTATTCTCAGACTAAAGTCTCAAAATATTGAATATTCTTGAAACTTAACATTACTGAAACCATTTGAAAATCAAGTTTAGCGTGGCAGTGAAACCCTTTATTTATATAATTATTCGTTAACAACAATGCGTTAATGATTAAAGGACCGTGTTAAGCCTTAATATATGCAAACTCTGAGGCATTTGTATTGAATCTCAAACTGTTCTTTATGCTTAAGTCTAACAATAGTAGGTTGGTGAATCCGGGCACCTGGTTACCTCTTCTACAGACTGGACAACATTCTCCGTACGGCACGTAGGTGTTCGTGCACGTGAGCGGGTCGCATGCGCGGGGCATGCAGTCGACGTCACCCTGGGAGCACGTGCAGATGTCACATGGGTCATCGGCCAGCACTTCTTCACCTGAATACGTGATGAAGAACAACAACAACAGTACGCTGAGCAATAAGAAAACATATTTTCTATAAGTATGGTTGTTTTGAGACCTGAACTATTTTAAACTTCGCACGTTGAACATGTTTGTTGTTAAAGAATAATTCGAATGGTTAAAAAGGTTAAACGTAGACAAAAATTGAAATAAAATACACAAACGACGCTTAAACTTTTAATTTTAGAAGTGAGTGTTTTACATGAGCTAGTCTAACTATTTGTATATGTATTCGTTAAGTCACCATTGTTGAGTAGTTCATTTTACACAAAAATTATTTAATCAGCACAGTTACACAACTTACTGTTACATCTTTTATTTACTGTCAAATAATATGCCAATATCAATTTAATAAAACAAGAAGTCCGTTTTTATGTTAGTAATCTAATTGTGCTTTTTTTAATTTGTTTTTCATTAAGATATGTTTACATACCTTCTTCGTGGTTAACTCCATCGACCACACAACCTGAAAATATAAATATTTTTTACATACCGTGCAGTGCCATAAGCATCTGAAAGTTAAAGAGCGTCTGAAAAAATAGTCAATAATAGCAATAGCTCATAATGACATGCAGTACACAATAAACAAATAAATAAATAAATATAAGAAAGTAAATTAAAGCATTCACGATACTACAATGCATATGCTTTGTTTACTATTTAAATTCATCGTTTGTGTCTTTAGTCAAGCAAAGACAATGAAAGAGGTGGTAATCACGTGATGGTCAAGATGGCGACGTATATGCCGAGACAGTTATTTTTCACCGTTTTATACCATTTATTTATTTTATTTAATGATTCAATGACGCTCACCTTCCAGCCATATCAGTAAGAAATTTATTAGCGTTTGTTTCATTGGGTAAAAGAAAAACGTTGTTCGCAAGAAACATGGTGTGCACACGTGGTTTTAATTCAACAGGGAGGCAAAGATGGCCGACCAAAACCCTATAAAATACCGTGTGTTTTTTTCCGCAAATAACAAAAAAAAAACATATATTTTTTCTGACTTCGGTAAGCGTTTTAAAATATGCAATATTAAGACTATTAAAAATGTCCTACTTGAATGTACCGAGCTTTAGAAACAAATTCACATCTACCGTTATTGCAGACGGGACAGCATTGGCCGACAGGGATATATGGATACTGGCACGTGGGTTTGGCGCAATCTTTCTTTTTGCAATCCACATTCCCTTTGTTGCACGTGCACACCAGGCATGGGTTGTCATCAGGAACGGAAGCACCTGTAACCAATTATATAAATCTTGATAACTCTTATCCAGTGGATAACATTTGGTAATCTTCACTTAAAAATATATTTTTGAGTAAGCCATTGTATAAGAAATAACGATATCCAAACATTTGCACGTTTTGGATACGTTTTGGGCAAGATTTAGCAAAGGTATTCGACTTCTGTTATCTTTATCCAAATAAAGTTATCTTTTAGATAAGCCAACGTAATCCATATTTATATAATTGGCTACTGGACACGAAATAAACATAGGAAATGATTGCCAGAATATTAATAACATATTTATAATTAAGTAGTAATAATATTATGAATAATAATAATAGTATTATAATATAAGAATATAAATATTAATAATATAGTAATAATATATTAATATTATACTTATTATATATAATGTTATTATATTTATATTATATTTTATATCATATTATTATTTAATATTTTTATATTTAATTTTATTATATATTGATTTATATTATATTTTACATTATATATATTATATCATATATTATTATCATGGTATTGTTATATATTATACTACTATTAGTATAGTATAATTTTTATTTTATTTGAATTAATTTATAAATAATAATAATAATAATACTAATAATAATAATAATAACAATAATATAATATAGTATATAAAAATAATAACATATAAATAACAAATCAGCAAATGGAAATACGGGTTTGTCATCAGAACGGAAGCATCTGGATGTGAAATATACATTGGCAACTACTTAAGACATAATAAGACATGTGAGCCTCGTTTTGGGAAAACAGGTTTGAATGTATCTATGTGAATCTTGGACGACACTTTACGCACATGAATTAGGCCTGGTTCCCCAGAGAGAGGTCCAGCACATGCATTAGGCCTGGTTCCCCAGAGAGAGGTCCAGCACATGCATTAGGCCTGGTTCCCCAGAGAGAGGTCCAGCACATGCATTAGGTCTGGTTCACCAGAGAGAGGTCCAGCACATGCATTAGGTCTGGTTCACCAGAGAGAGGTCCAGCACATGCATTAGGCCTGACTCCCCAGAGAGAGGTCCAGCACATGCATTAGGCCTGGTTCCCCAGAGAGAGGTCCAGCACATGCATTAGGTCTGGTTCACCAGAGAGAGGTCCAGCACATGCATTAGGCCTGGTTCCCCAGAGAGAGGTCCAGCACATGCATTAGGCCTGGCTCCCCAGAGAGAGGTCCAGCACATGCATTAGGCCTGGTTCCCCAAAGAGAGGTCCAGCACATGCATTAGGTCTGGTTCCCCAGAGAGAGGTCCAGCACATGCATTAGGCCTGGCTCCCCAGAGAGAGGTCCAGCACATGCATTAGGCCTGGTTCCCCAGAGAGAGGTCCAGCACATGCATTAGGCCTGGTTCCCCAGAGAGAGGTCCAGCACATGTATTAGGCCTGGTTCCCCAGAGAGAGGTTAAGCACATGCATTAGGCCTGGTTCCCCAGATAGAGGTCCAGCACATGCATTAGGCCGGGTTCCCCAGAGAGAGGTCCAGCACATGCATATGGTCTGGATCCCCAGAGAGAGGTCCAGCACATGTATTAGGCCTGGTTCCCCAGAGAGAGGTCCAGCACATGCATTAGGTCTGGTTCACCACAGAGAGGTCCAGCACTTGCATTAGGCCTGGTTCCCCAGAGAGAGGTCCAGCACATGCATTAGGCCTGGCTCCCCAGAGAGAGGTCCAGCACATGCATTAGGCCTGGTTCCCCAGAGAGAGGTCCAGCACATGCATTAGTTCTGGTTCCCCAGAGAGAGGTCCAGCACATGTATTAGGCCTGGTTCCCCAGAGAGAGGTCCAGCACATGCATTAGGTCTGGTTCACCACAGAGAGGTCCAGCACTTGCATTAGGCCTGGTTCCCCAGAGAGAGGTCCAGCACATGCATTAGGCCTGGCTCCCCAGAGAGAGGTCCAGCACATGCATTAGGCCTGGTTCCCCAGAGAGAGGTCCAGCACATGCATTAGTTCTGGTTCCCCAGAGAGAGGTCCAGCACATGCATTAGGCCTGGTTCCCCAGAGAGAGGTCCAGCACATGTATTAGGCCTGGTTCCCCAGAGAGAGGTCCAGCACATGCATTAGGTCTGGTTCCCCAGAGAGAGGTCCAGCACATGCATTAGGCCGGGTTCCCCAGAGAGAGGTCCAGCACATGTATTAGGCCTGGTTCCCCAGAGAGAGGTCCAGCACATGTATTAGGCCTGTTTCCCCAGAGAGAGGTCCAGCACATGCATTAGGCCTGGTTCCCCAGAGAGAGGTCCAGCACATGCATTAGGCCTGGTTCCCCAGAGAGAGGTCCAGCACATGCATTAGGCCTGGTTCCCCAGAGAGAGGTCCAGAACATGCATTAGGCCTGGTACCCCAGAGAGAGGTCCAGCACATGCATTAGGCCTGGTTCCCCAGAGAGAGGTCCAGCACATGTATTAGGCCTGGTTCCCCAGAGAGAGGTCCAACACATGCATAAGGCCTGGTTCCCCTGAGAGAGGTCCAGCACATGCATTTGGCCTAGTTCCCCAGAGAGAGGTCCAGCACATGCATTAGTCCTGGTTTCCCAGAGACGACACTTTACGCACATGCATTAGGTCTGGTTCCCCAGAGAGAGGTCCAGCACATGCATTAGGCCTGGTTCCCCAGAGAGAGGTCCAGCACATGCATTAGGCCTGGTTCCCTTGAGAGAGGTCCAGCACATGCATTAGGCCTGGTTCCACAGAGAGAGGTCCAGCACATGCATTAGGCCTGGTTCCTCAGAGAGAGGTCCAGCACATGCATTAGGCCTGGTTCCCCAGAGAGAGGTCCAGCACATGCATTAGGCCTGGTTCCCCAGAGAGAGGTCCAGCACATGCATTAGGCCTGCTTTCCCAGAGACGACACTTTACGCACATGCATTAGGCCTTGTTTCCCAGAGCGAGGTTCAGCAAGTGGTAAAACCGAAAAATATGTTTTTATGAATTTGCCTTAACATGTATACCTTTCATTTTACTAACTGCGTGGGTCATATTTCGAAGAATAAATGTTTTAAAAGACTGAGTAAGAAAGCCAACATACTACGATATCGTAAGAATGATCAAGAGTTGGTATATCACATTATGCTAAATTATTTATTGTTTACAATAAAAAACTACAACCGAAACTTCTTTTCCACGGCGATAATGTACTACAACATCGGAATGCCACGGTAACGGCTAAATAACGTTGTATGCACGTCTTTATTATAAAACATAAGAGAGTAAATGACGAACATACCGTTCTCGTATTTCGTACCGTTCACTATACACCTCAAGTCAGCTGAAATATACGTATATAATAAAATAAAATTAAATATATAATAATATAATATAAACAACATAGAATTACCTTTCTTTAGTAACAATTAATAAACAACTGCTACATATGACAATACAAATATGTTTTAATACAATTTAACCAATATAGTTAGTCATGATTGCGTATACTGGCCAAATAAATGATGTCAAATAAATTTTATATAGTAAATAAATTAGTTTTAGTTTAGTTGATTTAATCTCTATCGCATAGAGATAGCGTTTAACTCGAGTCTTTTCCCTGGAAAGAGGTAGGTGTTATGGTTGACACAACGTCAACTACAAACACAAATATGTTACATAACTTAATAAAACTTCACACTCGGTATTCCAAAAAAAACAATCATTCATAATTTGTGTTATTTTCTTTGTTTAGTTCTTGTAAACAATCCATGTTGTCGAATAAGATTGTTTTCTTTTGAGATGTGACACTTTGTTTTGATTTTTGTTTTGTTTAAACCTATTTATTTTAGTTCGATTGCGTCGAAAGCCTCAGGCTTATAGAAACGCTCTTGAGTCCGTTTCCTAGAATATCTAAAGAACGCTCAAAGAGTGGGGATCGAACCCGTGACCTCACGATCGCTAGGCGGACACCTTATCCATTATGCCACGGCGAACTCTTGTTTGCAAATAGTTTAATACATGTTTCCTGGAACCAATTCTAAACCACGAATGCCTTCTTAGGTTACATTCCATAAATATTTTTTTATCCATCTAGGTCGAGTGAAGTGCCTATTTCTAAAGTGTTGCTTTCGACACTGGTTTAGAAACCATTTGGAAATCCCGTCCATGAATTGTGTCGTTGTTTCCTGTATCCAACGTATATTTACAACATTTTGGTGCACTATATTTGAGGCTCCATAGGAAGATTTGCGTGTTGTGTGCTTTTATTTTAGTAATATGTTTTTGTCGAAATCTATTTGTCAAAACCCCGCTTTCCGATCATGTTTGCATTTTGACGTATTGGATTTTTTTAGAAATTGCATGGCCTACCTATTTTGCAATTTAGGGTAGAAAAAAACCATGGTGCAGGGTCACGTGACCTTGTGGGTTCCCCATTTTATCTTTAATAAATGTATACACGACGGTTAGTGGTCCTTTATTTCAAATAACTTTCTTAAATTATATTTCTTATATTTTTAACTAGTGCATACAACAGATTTTTATGCTACTTATGGCAATGTGAAATACATCGGAATTACTTTACTTAATACGCCTGTGTTCTTGTTTTAAAACTCGGTATCTACTGCATTCATTGTACACGGTTATGCGTCACGCAACGTGAAATTTTGTCAACGGTTTCAGACGTATTCGAGGATTCATTCTCATACCTTAAGATATCGGCACCAACTGCAAAACGGACTGTCTTTGATACACTAAAGATGTTTGCAAATGTCTTTCAATAACTTGAGATAGTTGCAAAAATAAAGTTCTAAACGCAGTGTATTTACATTCTGTCCATATCGTGTGTAAATCCCGGGAGACCCTGTTGATTCTGCACCCTGAACACATTCATCTTTACATTTATACCGGGAGAGCACAATATGAATGAAAGAAAACGAAGGAAAATGTCTTAAAAATTTGACTTTTTGAGATTGATTGACTGTACGTGAATTGGAGAAAGTGTAACCTCACCTTCTTTGCAGACGGGACAACATTTGCCATTCGGAACATAGTAGTCATAGCAGTCCGGGATAGGGCATCCTCGTCGCTGGCAGTCCACCTTCCCGCCCTTACACATGCATATCTTGCAAGGGTCACTACAGGGAACGCTTTGCCCTAGAAGTAAATCAAAGTGTATGTATATAATGCGTTTGATTATGTTATTTTTAATATGGTTATGTTAGTTCGATTACATACACAACCTTCGAGTTGATTGTTGCAAAATGATCGCTGACTTAAACAGAGTGCACGCCAAATACTTGTTGTAAGTAAGCCATCCAATATTTATTATCAATCGTGATACATCGGCTTTCTTCGGATTCCTCCGCAAGATAGGCCTCGTGCATAATGGTCGCCATATTGTATTACTTCGTAAGTCAGCCATCCAATAATAATCATATAATTGATTTATTTTAATTTAGTTTAACATATTTTTTTCAGCTCGATTGCATCGGAAGCTTATTGAAACGCTCTCGAATCCGTTTCCTACGACTAAGAACCAGTACTTGGTGTCTTGCGAAAGATCTAAAGAACGCCCTTAAAAAAAGGGGTCGAACCCGTGTCCTCCCGGTCGTTAGGTGGATACCATATCCATTACACAACGCCAACCTAGTTTATTTATTTTTTAGTATATTTATTGTAAAAATACGGAGCTCAAGCGGATTATTGAACCCATGACCTCCAGAGTTGTAGTCAGAAACTCTAACCGCTTCGCTTAAGAGCTTGCCCAACAGCAAGGCTGTTGAAAGTGACCTTAAAGTACTACACTCCTTCCCTCTTAATGTTTTAAGGCCACATACACTTCGCTACAAGCGTCGTTCGCTACACAAACGGCTCCCTGAAACAATGATACAAGGTCAGGCCAATTAACTTATTCATATATCAAACAGCCTTACCGTCTTTGTACTTTCTGTCTCCTAACATACAGTACGCGTAGTCGTAATCTGAAAATATATGTCACAACGGGATCTGAAAATATAAGTCACTACGGGATCTGAAAATATATGTCACAACAGGATCTGAAAATATAAGTGACAATGGGATCTGAAAATATATGTCACAACGGGATCTGAACATATAAGTCACAACGGGATCTAAAATATATCTCACAAAATACTGAGTGTCCTTTTATATGCAAGCTATGTTTGTGGTTCATATTTTATCATCAACTTATGATTGTCTTGACATTATATTTAAGGTAGCGCACCCGTAATGGGCACCTATCCAAATCTAATCTAATATATTATTATCTTAATCAGCATCATGTGTCTGAACTACATGCAAATTTTTATTAGGTAGTCTTTCCATGCTTTTTAAAAAAATATACTGATTTTTTCAAAACCACCCCACACTCGGCTTTTGTCGAGTTTATTCGCACCCCTGGGGTATATGCAAGTTCCATAATTCATCCAGATTTCCAAATATAGGCATGCAGTTGGTGTGTACAGATGCAGTAAAGGTGTTTAAAGTTTAAACAAGATGAAAAAGGTTTTCTTTTACAGACAATTTTTTTATAACTTGTTATCTATGGAAGAGCGCCATGAAATGTAAGTGGTTTCGGGCATATAGAAATTGTGTTTGTTAAAAACAAAGTGTCATAAATTCAAACTAGTATCATTTAAGTAATATTTTGAACTTAGTTTAAATAAATACACTATATACAGCAAAAATACCAAGAAATAGACCGATTTGCCGTTTACTTTTTGAAATAAAAATAAAAATGCAACATGCGTGGTTCGCATTTTTAGCAGTAAATCACCCGAATTAGCCATAACGTTGTTTTAATTTTAAAAATTGAAGAATGTGCATAATAATTGCAACATATTTAACAATAAACATAGCTTATATGCCATATTTACGCAAATTAAGTTAGAAAAGAAATAAAACGCGTCGAAAAAAAGTATACATCGTCGGCAGGATTCGAACCTGCGCGGGAATATCCCAAAAGATTTCTAGTCTATAGCATTAACCACTAGGCTACGGCACCTTATATTAGGCTCTTCAACCTTCGAAGAAATCGCGGGAAATCATTAGGGGTGCGCTACCTTAAGCGCGATAGTCACTGCGCACGAATGATACATGTTTATGTTTACTAAACAACCTAATATATGGGCAATTATACAATATTTAGCCTTACTATCTGTGCTATTTGTTTGATGATGAAAAAGGTATAATGGAACTTCCCATATCCGTTAACTCTCAATTGAGGGGAAAATAAAGCATCAATAAACACTATTTACATGAACACATATATATTATACCTCACATAAATTTGTTTCTTCTTTGCGTATATAAACTACATATGTCCGTTTTTTAATATCGCTTGTTAAAGATGCGCCCGCTGACTAGATATGCGCGCATCTAATAGTGCCCGCTAGAATGTTAGTTATTTGTAACATTTGTGCAAGTTTTACAACGCAAAGATTTGTCGAGTACTGTTTCCTTTGTTTACAATGATATCGTCTACAACGGTACATATTAATAATAGTAACTGATAAATATTGATGGAATTTAAATTGTGCTATTTATTTGTATTTCTATTGACATTTATCTGCACAAACATGTTCGGTATAATATAAGAAATAGAAAACCTCACCTCAGTATAAAGAAGTGAAACTCCAGCTGCTGAAGCAGTATTGCATTCTCATTATATACATTTAGTTGGTCCTTAATTTAAAGCAAGTGACCAATTGCCAAAGCAGTACAAAACAGCACAATGCAAAACAACATAAACACATTTAAGATTAAAGCTGGGGTCACAGCCTGAACGGTAAATGTAAATCATTGGGGGTTTAAACCGGTTTAAGAGCGCTCAACCTCACACTTGGCCCAGCAATATTCATGATATATATAAGTTCGGCTTCGGTCCATATACTATTTGGGGCAGCCTGGCTGGTCACTATACTGCCATAGGGCCCTCAGTGAGTTTTTTTTATTTCTTATATAGGAAATTTGTGAGAATGGTTATTAACTTCAGTGTGATTAGAAACGTACATACCTATGTAAAAAGAAATGTGTGTAAAATACATTCATGCTTTTTAAAATAACAGAATATGAAAACTTAAAAAACGTTGATTTAAAAACACTTATACCTAAATAAATAATATAGATCTACAATATATTCAAACAACGTCTTAACGTGAGATTTTTTAGTTAAAGAAATATGAAATTCGATACATTTACATGACGGCTTTTGTTCCCATGTAATATAACATGCAAGAGAGCATCATATTCAAAGCGTTGGCTGTGTGACAAATAACAATTGCAATAACGCGTAATAATATATGCTGAATTGGAAACTGTGATCGTACTGTCCATCTGGGCCCGTATTGTCCAATTACCCGTATTGTCTATCTGGGCCGTATTGTCTAAATACCCGTATTTTCCATCTGGACCCGTATTGTTCATCTCCGCTCAAATTGTCCAACAACCCGTATTGTCCAACTACCCGTATTGTCAAGCTGGGCCCGAATTGTCCAACTGGGCCCGTATTGTTTATTTTTGCATCAAACTTCAGAATTAAAATCAATATAAACCTTTCATCGCCTGCTAATTTACACACTACCAATTTTGATGCTTCAATTTAACGTTAAAAGATAATATTGAAAAATACGTCATACTATTCATTTGTATGTTTACTTATAAATACCCGGTTTGCAGGCTGGACAGCATTGGCCGTATGGCGTGTACTTTTTAGCGCAGGTTTGAGTCTTGCAGTCCGATTTGCTGCAGTTCACTGAAATACAGAGTATACTGTACACTCATTATTATTCGTGCGACATAATACAGAGTATACTGTACAATCATTATTATTCGTGCGACATTATACAGAGTATACTGTACAATCATTATTATTCGTGCGACATTACAGAGTATACTGTACAATCATTATTATTCGTGCGACATAATACAGAGTATACTGTACAATCATTATTATTCGTGCGACATAATACAGAGTATACTGTACAATCATTATTATTCGTGTGACATAAATTTTCGTGGATTTCGTAGGTTGGCCGATGCACAAATACAACGCAAAGTCCCTATTTATTTCCATATACAGAAATCGACAAACTTACGTATCAACGAAAAAGGATCTTGTCCAATGAAACCCCCGCCTAAATGAGTTCTATATACTACTCACAAAAAATGATTCGTAAATTTGAGTCATCGCACTGAATAAATACTCACAGTTTAAATGTGTTCGGGCAGTTACCAACATACTTTTTGTTAATATATATCCATTAGTAAAGTAAATTTGACTTAATAAAATAAATTATTGAATATGTCGACTACTTAATAGCTCTGTTAATGTGCATGACGGAGACATTTTTTTATGAAAAGTCAATTACCGGTAATGCATGACCAAGAACGGATTTTTTAAAATGAAAATTCAATTAACGAATGACCAAGAACGCAATGTTTTATGTCACAAAAATGAACCTTGACTTTTTTAACGAATTGCCAACGAATGCATGCCCAAAAACGCACATAGATATCTTTGATGATAACTCAATTAATGCATGACCACGAACGTACCTGGCTGTATTGGTGGCTTACACACGCGTCCGTAGCCTTCTGCGCAACATTTCTGGTTGTCCGGACACGTGGCATCGCTGGTACACTCCGCCTTTTTGTCGTAGTCTGAACTTCTTGCCCTCGGACATACACCTGGCTTTTCGGAATCTGGGAAAAGAAAACGATAGCAGTACAGTAAAGTCTCGTTAACTTTATGGACACTTAGAAAATAAATCGATAGCAGTATAGTGCGGTGTCATTAATGGTTAGTTAAATAATAAACGGATAACAGTAATGTCTCATTTATTGTTGATTGGAAAATAAACATTTGGCAGTAGAGTACGGTCTCGTTACTGGTAAAGTCTATTTAGACAATAATATACGCCAGATATTTCAAATGTTATCGTTTATATTACATATCATCCCATATTGTTTCTTCAAATAAAGTTATTACCAAAACATATGTCAAAATTTTATTTTCATTAAACTGATTACCGGTACGCAATCTATGACGCATCTCAATTTCTGTGACAAAGACAAGCTAGACGCTCTGGATTTTCGCCACGGCTATTCGGGCGTGTTGTTTTTAATAGTGAAATATTAAAACAAAGAGATATCATTGAACAAATGCAAACCATTTTTTAATTGTGTGCTTAACTTGCATTATTTGAAACTTCAAGCAGAATACAGTGAATCGCTCGGCCCAGACATTGGAGTTCGTTAATTGCGTTGTTCTTCAGAATATTTAGCAATACATACATAAAAACACGTTTGTTTTCATGTATGCAACGTTTCCAAAAAACGGCGTTGTTTATTTAAATATAATTTAGATTGATAGATGTAGGACCGAAAACGAAAATGCATATCGTAATTTCTTGGTCATAATATTTTGAATACAGTTGTCATCGAGTTGTCTTTATTATTTTGTATTATAATATGGTATATTCAATATACAATAGACATACAGTCAATGATAATGCATGTTCAAAAACTAAGAAACATATGGGCTTATGCGCTTATAACTGCCTTGCTGATATGATTGGAAAGTGAGCGGCATTTAAAAAATCAAACGAGTAATACAGAGTATAAATCGTCGAAGAATACCTCTTTCGGCATGGACGGCGCCATCTTGTTTGTTATGTGAGTACCCTCTCTGATAGCATACATCTGCTCATCGCACAATTCACATATTTGTAAAATTGAGATAATAGTGTGATACTTTTTTGCATTACATATTTATTAAAATGAAACCTATATTTTTCAATGGCAAATCGATATGTTTTGGAGGACGATATTTTGTCTTAATAATTGTTTTTTAATTATTCAAATGTTAGGGGTTTCTGAATAATCCTACTTGTCCATTTTAACGATTCCCCGTAAGATAATCGCTTCGTTAGTCGCTTTAATGTGTTTTATTTTTTATAGAGAGTACATACGAATAGGTGTTAGATTTTTTATTTGATTAACTGTTCTGAAATGAACGAGCCTAGGTCTTATATAATTGTATTAGTAACTTACGTGAAAGTAGTGCGTTGTCACGATCCTAATCCTAATCAGGAACAGTACACAGTAAACGCTTGTATTATTTCGTAAACTCTTCAGTCTTAACTTAAACGAGCAATGAAATTTATGTTATAAAAAAGGGCCATCGGCAAACGTTGTATTCCGGACCTCAATAACTTAAGTAGAACTGAATCGAATTCCGATATACAAAAAACAATGAAGCATTTTATGAACCCAATGTACTCAAATCCCCAAATAATAATAATTGATATACGTGATGGAGGAAAGGAATTTCAAAGGGTCAATATGTTTTACTCCCCAGATAAGTTATTTGTCTCCGGAACCAAGTACATGTGTGACTTTTAAAGTGTATGATCCGCACTATGAGAAAACGGGGCTTAATGCATGTGCGTAAAGTGTCGTCCCAGATTAGCCTGTGCAGTCCACACGAGAAAATCAGCACGGCACTTATCCTATAAACTGGATATTCGAAAAGAAGAGACTTCTTTTGTACGAAAAATATCATACAAGCGGAAGGTATCGTCTCTGATCAGCCTGTGCGGACTGCAGAGGTTAATCTTGGACGACACCCTACGCACAAGTCTGAATGCCGTTTTCCCAGATCGAGGCTCTAATTTTAGTGTACTTACTTCCTTCACCGGTGGATAGCACACTGTCTACATAGAACATGACGAGGCACGCAAGTAGGGCCTTGCTGAAAACCATCATGATCCTGCAACAAACACAGACACGCGGATATAGATTATATATAAGGATATGCAACTATCACAGTCACGCCGATATAGACTATATATAAGGATATGCAACTATCACATGCACGCCGATATAGATTATATATAAGGATATGCAAGTATCACAGGCACGCCGATATAGATTATATAAAAGGATATGCAACTATCACAGGCACGCCGATATAGATGTAGCAGGATTTGGTATAAGGAGAAATGCCTTGCTATATGAGCTAGTTTTTATAATTACGCGGTAAAGTGTCTGCCTGATTTGGGACCGGGAGGTCGCGGGTTCAATCCCCATATGCTAGTATTATAAGTTACACTGTTAGTAACTGATGGTGTATGGGATATAAACCCTCAGTAATGTCATACCATACGAAAGCGAAGCACCATCAGTTACTAACTGTGTAACGATTATATCCCAACCGACTACTCGATAACTCGGGGTGTATGGAAATTACTCGGGGTGTATGTAAAATACACAATGGGCACGTGACCGCTCTAAACCAATCGGATTAAGTCGTTTTTGTAGGAGATGAGATATTGTACGATACCGTTATGAAATATAACGTTTTTAAAGGTACGGTTACCAAAAACACGTTACCTAAATATATAATGACGAAAAATACAGTAACAAAAAAATTAGTTGCAACCCATTGCAAGAGCAATGTAGGTTTCGTTTTACTTGAAGGAAATCATCGTCTGTTTGCATAAGTGTGTTAAGCTTGAAACAAATAGTTATTCACCATACTTTATAACGCACCGAAAATAAAATACGCGCTGTACGTTACAACCACGCCGTGGTTAACAAAGAAGCCATTTTAAGATCATCAAATAGTTTTAAAAAATACACCAATCATGAACATTGGCCAATACGCATTTTTTGCAATGTTTGCGTAATAACCAGTTGTGTATGTTGTACCTTTTGGAGACTGTTACTGCTCTATCCTCTATTTATCTGCTTGAATAATAAACGGCGCATCTTTTCTTCATTATTTTACATTACAATGTTTAGAAAAAAAGAGTAATACAGTTGAGTTCATAGCTAAATTGATCACAATATGCATTGACAGATCAACAAGTGAACTGTCTGGTATAAGTGTTTTAATGAGTAGTTGGTATGTTTCGACCGATTTTTTTCCCACTTTTAGAACGTTCTAACGTTAATTCAAAGACACTAAGGACTGGTTCTATTAGATTTTGGCGAACATGCATTAACGGGTTGTAAATAAATGAAAATGACTCTGGAGACCCAAATGCTTTACATGCAGACGAAAAGGTTTGACTATAAATAACCGATCGTAAGTCCGTTTATTATCATCTGAAGTAATTAAATCAACTTACGTTTAGATGCTGCAACGTCAAACAATTTCAGACCATAGACACTCTTGAAAATGCGTCTCTTTATATACCTAGAAACGAACGCGTGAGGGCATCTCGCACTTTGGCAACTGTTACTTAAAAGGCACTCTAAATAGGCTTAGAACTTATGTGTGTTTCAACTTACATCTCTGCATCTGTCTTAAGCCTCTAAGTGCATGCAGTTAAGAGATTACTGATCGATTGATTGCTTGGCGTAATGTAATTTTTCAAGGTTAACATAACTGAAAGTCCATGCAGGCGTGGCTTTGCTGGGCTCGTCGTTGTAGTTGATATGTCAATATATGAGCCGCGCTCTGTGAAAGAGCAGTCCGCACAGATGAATCAGGGACAACGCTTTCCGCTTGTATGATATTTTTAGTTTGAAGATAGTCTCTTCTTAGCAAAAATATAGTTAAGGTGGAAAGTGTCGTTCCTGATTAGCCTGTGCGGACTGTACAGGCTAATCCGATACGACACTTAACGCAGCTGCATTAAACCCCCTTTTCACAGAGCGCGGCTCATATATAAAGGCAACATTTTAATTTATGTTTGATTCATGAAGACAAAGTGTAAATGTTCACTTTTTCATTTATTAATCTGCCCAAACCCCACTATATTCGACTCATTAACATTGGTGAAATACGAGAATAATAACATAATTTTGATATTGTGTATTACTGATCGATTATATGCCTATATATATGTATGAAAATAGGCAATTATAAAGGAAGCAATATGTAAGTTCGATATAGTGTAATTAGTTTGTAACACTTACATCACAAGTATAACAAGCAAAAATATAGAGACGATTGTTTGCCGGTGGTAGCCCAATCTCGTTCTCGCAATATCTATTTTATTGAGATGCGTTTTGTTTATCAATATAGGGGCCCACTATACAGTTTAGAGACAATTGGATACTGGGTTTTAAAATATATATTAATGCGTGTATATTATTCGAGGAATTTGCGCTATGATCATCAAAAGCAGAAAAGCGCAAGCGATCAGTTAATTAGGCATAAAGTATCACTTGTAGGAGAGTCTAAGTACCGAACAAATAGACGGATTAGAGATATTTAGCTAATACGGCGTGTAAAAACACGCAGGATGGAACATGTCTTAGTGCGGAATTAAACCGATAGGTATCGCAAACAGTGCTTCTACCTGTTTCGCCCCTGAGTCAGATGCGTTCTAATGGAGCAGCTGCAGATAGTTAATAAGCAATTCGTTGCAACACCTTTCACGGGAATGTCTGATCGCGACCACACAAAATAAACTACATATATTTAATACTCACTGGGCGCCTTTTATTCCCAATTAGTATATCAACGCTAAAAAAGTTTAAAATAAACTTTGTACCAAAGGTACACCTACCTTAAAGCAACATACACTTTGTTTATTCGGGACAAGTGTCGGATGTCGATGTAAAAGCGGGCTCGATATTCGTCCCAGCCCGATATTCGGGACTAGTGTCGAATGTCGATATCAGAGCTGGCACGATATTCGTCCCAACTCGATATTCGGGGCAAGTGTCGTATGTCACTGTCAGAACTGGCTCGACATTCGCCAAAGCTCTATATTCGAGATTGGTGCCGAATGTCGATGTCAAAACTGGCTCGACATTCGCTCCAATTCGATATTCGGAGCTAGTGTCGAATGTTGATGTCAGAGCCGGCTCGATATTCGCCCCAGTTTGGTATTCGGGACCCATGCCGAATGTCGATGTCAGAGCTGGCTCGACATTCTCCCCAGCTCGATATTCGGGAATAGTGCGGAATGTAGATGTCAGAGATGGCTCGACATTCGCCCCAGCTCGATATTTGGGACAAATGATGATTGTCCATGTCAGAGCTGGCTCGATATTCGTCCCAGCTCGATATTCGGGACTAGTGCCGAATGTCGATGTCACAGCTGGCTCGATATAGGTCCCAGCTCGATATTCGGGACTAGTGTCGATTGTAAATGTCAGAGCTGGCTCGACATTCGCCCAAGCTTGATAATCGGGTCTAGTGCCGAATGTCGATGTCTTGGATAGCTCGATATTCGCCCCAGCTAATTATTCGGGAATAGTGTCGATTGTCTATGTCAGAGCTAGCTAGACATTCGCCCAATCTCGATATACGGGACAAGTGTCGGATATCGATGTCAGAGCGGGCTCGATATTCGTCTCAGCAAGATATTCGGGACTAGTGTCGAATGTCGAAGTCAGAGCTGGCTCGATATTCGTCCCAACTCGATATTCGGGACTAGTGTCAAATGTCGATGTCAGAGCTGGCTCGACATTGAAATTCGCCCCAGCTCGATATAAGATCTAGTGCCGAACGTCGATGTCAGAACAGGCTCGATATTCTTCCCAGCTCGATATTCGGGACTACTGCCGAATGTCGATGTCACAGCTTGCTCGATATTCGTCCCAGCTCGATATTCGGGACTAGTGTCGAATGTCGATGTCTGGACTGGCTCGACATTCGCCCTAGCTCAATATTCGGGAATAGTGTCGAATATCGATGCCAGAGCTAGCTAGACATTCGCCCAAGCTCGATATTCAGGACAAGTGCCGGATGTCGATGTCAGAGCGGGCTCGATATTCGTCTCAGCTCGATATTTGGGACTAGTGTCGAATGTCAAAGTCAGATCTGGTTCGATGTTCGTCCCAACGTGATATTCGGGACTAGTGTCGAATGTCGATGTCAGAGCTGGCTCGACATTCGCCCCAGCTCGATATTCGGTACTAGTGCCGGATGTCGATTTCGGAGGTAGCTCGACATTCGGCCTAGCTAAGACACGTTTAGGCAGTAATCTGTCTGAATATAATCATTTATTGCGCAGTGAAATAAAGAAACCTATTAAAGATCATGTACAAAATATTGCTTAAACAGCAATGCTCGATGTCATTAAAAGTTCTATAAAAAGTATTGAAGTCAAAATTACAAAGAAAGAACGTTTATGAATAGCAAACTACTATTACAGTAAAGAACAACAGAACTGATATTTAAATAAAGCAGCTGGTTATGAGATTGTAGCAACATCACTATTACATGTATGTACCTATTTCAGCCAAACACTTAGTCATGTACATAAGTCATGTCCATCAATCATGTACATTATTAGGAAAGACCCATTCAGGAAGTTTTTGTCATGAGATATATGGTCACATTTTATGTTTCTCTTTAATATATCTGGGCCGGACTCGTTGTAGGAAGTTTTGGTTGCCAACACGGCCTAAACCCGGATAGCCGTACCGCAGTTAATAAACACTTGTTGAGTTCAACAGTTCGGTGAAAACGTCCAACTTGTCACGGCTATAATATAGTATAACATATTTATTGATCAACACTCACGTGTTTTCTATAACGATGATTGAATACGAGTCGTCATACCTTGGCGATCCGGGTTCAAACCGCGTTCCCGGATGCATGTGCGTTTGATTCGTAGTCACCATACCGGAAAGGTTGAGTGTCCTCCGAGTAGTCAAGCCCCCCCCCCTCTCAACATAAGGGGCCACACTAAATCTTTCAATAACAACCAAATCTCTGAAAATTGCAGCTATACTCCCAACATTCGTCCCTACTTTCTTGTGTCATGTAAGTTAATTAGGTAAGGGTCTACACATCAGATGCGGGCGAACCGCATACACTTCAAATTACACTTCAAAATACAGACCCATTAACTTTTTATTGCTGGAATTCGTTGAGATATTAAAAAAAATTGATTAATTCCGAACGTTTGTTATCTGAACACACCGTAGTCTGTGTGTTATAATATATTAGATGTGTGCTATGAAACCGCAATATCTCTATGCCTATGTATATTGATATCAAAGTGGAACAATAAATTATATATACACATAGTAAGCTAAGTTGTTCAGGTAATTGCTTGTCTCTGAAGGCATTAATATATATAATGATTATAACATGTATTTATATATTTCACGCTGTTTTATCTTAATACAATTGGTGGAAACTAAGTACTAACAATTACTTTTGTATTTTAGGATAGTTTTAGGATATTGCTAAGGTCGTTCATTTCAACCGTTCTTTGGGTGATGAGGTATCCGGGCAATGGTTCCTACGCTTATCTGGACAAGAGCGGACATTGTGCATACGTTGTTGCGACAACCCGGACATTCGTTACAACGTAATGTTGACAACTCCAAAAATGGTTCATGCATTATTTTGACAGATAGGAAATTCGTCCGGTATATTGGTTACCAATCCCACAACGACACACATTGTATGAAGTTCACCAAGCAAAGAAATTGATAAAAGAGTTTGGGTCATTTATTTAGTACATAATCATATATTATAATTGAAAAATGACTTAATATATATAACGTTATGTGATTTTTATTTCGTTTACCGCCAAAAAAAACAAAGAAAGATTGTCTCATGATTTTAAATATTACGAAAAAATGATGTATTATATTTTAAGTGGCTATTTCATTCATAAAGACCATACTATTAACAATGATATATTACCAGGGATTCACTTCAAACGCATTCCCTCTAATAATAGACATATCAGTGTTTAATGTAATGTTATTAAACGTCAGTATCTCGGTAAACGATCACAGTTTACGCATATGAATTTGTTAAATGACTTGGGTCATACGGTTAGGTTATCATGTAAACAGTAAACGTCATTAAATGCGCAAATGCCTGTTAAGGCGGATATGTCATATTTGAATTTAGTTTGCGTGTTATATGAATTGATGAACAAGATGATCTGTTCTGCGTTTTGTTCTTTGTTGTATTTGTGTTATCTGACTTAATCTTAGTCAACATGTAGATCTATTACAATATTTTAAATTAGTTAAACGTGTTTTTCCCACATGCAAATAAAATGTCAATGACCAATCGAATTACGCTTTAAAATGACATGACGTCATGAACATAGAATGACGTCACTTTGATAAACACAACTTGGGTTAATCAACATAATACAGCAAAATAAGGAGATGAGTATTTCGTTTGAAAGCATGACTCACTGGCATAATGTGCCACATTGTATTCAACTTCCAGAACATATGTGTTTCATCATTTGAGTTTACAAATCAGAAAAATATATTTTCCCATAATGCAAGCTTGGACGCTCTCAACGTGTGCACGAGGAAATCGACTGTGCTTGACGGTTTTCCGTCATTCAGCTTTAAACAGTCGAACTGTAAAGCCTACTTTAGGGTTGTGTTTTTTTTTGTATTTTAATTACTTGTACAGTGTGAATGAATGTTCGAACGTAATTAATTCAGGCATTGGTCAACTACGATAAGAAAAACAAAATAGGCGGATAACGTAAATGAGTATGAATGAGATGTGTGTCATGTCGATAACATACATTTTCTTGATAAGTATTTCTTGAATTATTATATTATTGTGATGTTTGTCCTGTTTGATGCAGACAGTAGACTGTCCAGATGCTTTGCCAAATACAGAAAATGTTCTGAACATTATTTAAGTATTGTTTTGTTCATTTGCAATAAGAAAGAAAATAGATTGTATTTTATTTAAGATTTGTATAGGAGAAAGACTGGGTGTACATTGTTGATATATCAGAGGTAAATGAAATGGTATTTGAGGAATTAGTTTCGAAGTTTGCGAACGCCAAAAGTCCGGAAATCGTTTAATAGTATAAAATTATATAACTAAAATCGTTACAACAGTTAAACATGTCAAATCACAAAATAATCTGAAAACAATACATGATTTATGGTGCTAATGCATTACTCATAATTAAGTAATTGAAAACATGTATATTAAACAATAAGCGTATTACAACACAATCCGAACTATTCGAGGGAATGGAAGACGATGGTTTGATCGCAACACATTAAGAGCACGTGTTCAGCAAACAAAAATAAACAAGTAAACAAAAATAAACAATCAATTGTTTCTTGAAATAAATGGCGCGTGAATAATTCAAAGTATCATACATAATCAGTTATGCATCATGACCTAAATGCCGTCGCGTTGTTTATTTAGACAGCACACGGGCCATCAACAACAAAATATATCACAACGTATTTCAAAGAAAAAAACGAAAATAATAATAAAGTCTTTCACCTGCATCATCTACAGACATTCAAATATGTGACAACCTGTGAACACACGAGACAAATGAAATACGCGAAATGAATATTTAATGAGGCATAATGGGCGTGAACTGAGCCATGGATAGTATGACCGGATGATACGGGTTGTTGAGTAGTCGTCGACGTCGGTGGCGGAAGTGTGGTGGTCTGGTACGGTGACGTCATGAGGAACCGATCCACCACGTGTATTATTGCGTTAATGGCTAAAATGTTTGGTTTGACGATCTTGGCTTCGATGTCCTTCCATCGGAGATAAAACCCTGAAATTATATAGCTTAAAATACATTTTAGATACCAGATGCGGACATAGAACCATACGAAAATGGATTTGTTGATTTTCCTTTTTTGTAATTCATGAGTTTTAAGTTTACAGCTGTATTCTTTTGTTTCCAAATATTTTTTTTTTATTATAAATAGCTTCTTAAAATAAAAGAAATAAATTTCCCAACGAATTGAAATAATGAAAGAAATAAAGCTAGTATGGATGTAGGTACTAAGTATGTTCTTCCGAAAGGGCGGATCAATGAAATACCATACGACGATAAATCAGCCAGGCACTTGGTGAAAACGGAGACATGATATCCTTTTGAGGCTAAAACATGTTAACTAGGAAGTTATACTATAGATACTTACGGCTGGTTAAACAAACAAGGCTTTCCAAATACCGTAACAAGCCGGTTACAGCAGTTTATTTAATTTTTGTGTGTAATTATGCATCTTGTCTAGTACATGTCTTATGTTACATTATACGGAAACGTGTTCATTGCCATAAACAAACCAAAAACTACATGCATTAATAAGTGATAATTGAAATTGTCACTTACCTACAGTTATATCACTGTGATATGGTCACTCACGGTCAATTCTAGCTATCACTGTGATATAGTCACTCAACGTCAGTTATATTTATCACAGTGATATGGTCAATCACCGTCAGTTCTATATATAACAGTTATTTTGTCACTGACCGTCAGTTCTAGCTACCACTGTGATATAAAGACAACTCACCGTTAGTTCTAGCTATCACTGTGATATTAGACAACTTACCGTCAGTTCTTGCTATCACTGTGATATTTCTGCTGCTTGCGTAAGAGCTGAATGAGCCGCTTATGATGCTGTCGTAATCCACCTTTTGGTTGGGGACGATATGGCGGCGAACGATCTATTCAAATAATACAACGAAAACTACATGTTAACAATATGTTATGTAAGGTAGTTGTCCTTTATATGTTACGGATGTCTTGAATGACACACATTTATAATATTCGACAGCTTGTACTATGATGCGATGAAAAAAAAACGCGTAAATAGGTTTTAATATATTCAAAATGAAAAACGATATAGTGAATCACGGGGAAATATTGTGTATGTTGGCAATAGTCAAAACAAGCTCTATGAAACACGTTTGAAGTGTAATATGGTCCTTAATTCAAATGAAAAATCTTATGTCAGGTTAAGTGTCAGGTCTTGTGTCAAGTTTATTATCATGTTTAGCATCAGGTCCTGTGCTAGGTCTACCGCATAGTCTAGTGCAAGGTCCAGTGTTAGATCAGGTGCTGTGTATAGTGTCAGATCAAAGGTCAGGTCTAATGTCAGGCCAAGTGTTAGGTCTAGTGTTAGGTCTAGTGTTTAATCTAGTGTCAGGTAAGGCTATGGTAGTTTCAGGTCATGTAAGATTGGGAATAAGTAAATTATTGGCCAATTAACGCTCATACCAACAAAGTTTTCTTCGTAGCTGAGCATTTGGTGCTGTATTATCAGAGATTGTATTACGCTTAATTTGTAACACAATACCATATACCAAACATTTATGATCAGCATGATCCAACATGATTTCATCCGTAATCATTTAAGACGTGTTTTATTTTATTAATTTTATTATCGTGCTATAATACTATCTGATGGTTACAGCAATTACTCTCCTGAAAGTGTTTCTGAAATTTTCATTTTTACAATATGAGCCGCGTCGTGCTAAAATGGGTCTTCTGCCCTTTGTGACGATCGCAGTCTGGAGCTACGCTGTGCGCATAATGCATAAGACCCATTCTCGCGTGACGCGCCTCGTATTTCGATACACTTTTACCGCATCGTTTTTTGACCCTATTAGGATAAATTATCGAGAAAACCCCTGAAATTGGGCAAATTTGCATCGTGAAATCTTCGGTTTTGGATTTATTGGTCGTCTTAATTGCTTGGTACTTAATTGCAAAAAACCATCTAAATAATATTGTACATGTTCTTGTTGCTGAATTTTCAATTTTAGTGCTTATTGTATCTGTTCATTTGTAGATATTATGCTTTTGAAACGATATTGATGTAATTTCTCTTCTTTTGGGGGGAATTTTTTCGGCATTTGGGAATTTTGCAAATTGTCCTCTGTGCAAGTGCCTATTACGGGTACGTTATACAGAAGAAAAACAAATGGCGTCGTGCGAAAATATATCGTATTCCATATGCGAGAGCGCAGATTGGTCTGGCGCTACGCTGGCCGCATATGACATATGACCCATTTTCGCATGACGCAGCTTGTATTACAAAACAATCTTACAGCAATCTTCGCCTCCTTAGTGAGGTTCGCGTTTATGTACTCCAGTTCCGTCCTACTGAGATGCTGCGGGTCCAGCGAGGAGTCCATGGGAACGAACACCGTGTACATGGTCTTCAAGGACGTCAGATCGATACCGGAGTCGCTCGGTATGAGCTTCAGCAGCTGATCGCTTCCAAGACTGTACAACAAATATAAATGAGCATCGATTAGGGAAATCGGGGCTTAATGCATGTGCGTAAAACATCGCCCCAATTAGCTTGTGCAGTCCGCATGGGCTTATTAGAGACGACACCTTTAGGTTTTATGGTATTTTATTTATTAAAAGAAGTCTCTTCCAAGCGAAAATCCAGTTCAGGCTGAAAGTGTCATCCCTGCAGTCCGCACAGGCTGATATGGGACGACACTTTTCGCACTTCAATGCTACCTAAAGTCGTCAGTGTGTATGCAACGTATTCAAACAGTGGATATGGATGCTGACGGGGTTGCTTATAATTATTATTATCATAATTAGTAGCAAACGTATTATCATATCTCCCTGACGAAAATTATATTTCAGCTTATGATATTGATGTTTGTCATGATAAAGATAATTGTTTGATAATGACGACGATGACGATGGTGACGATAATGTCAACAATGCTTCGGTTGAATGCATGAAATATCGCTAGCAGAATATTGTCAATACCTAATATCCGGTTGATGCGTTAACTCAAAGTGAGCGTCATTCAGCGGTAAGTTCACGAAGCCGTCGATGACGTAGATAATGCCGTTACTGCACGCGATGCCATCACGCACCAGGTCGAAAGTCCGTCTGAGATTCGTGTAGCCAATATCAACCGAAGTAACTTCTGTCAAATCATGTTCATAGTGTAAGTTATTATGATATAAGAACTGCAATATAAACCAAGTTCGTCGTTAAGTGAATATCAACCGAAGAAATTACTGCAAAAGTTTTTTTTTTAAACAACATTCGCCATACTCATTACCTTTATTGTCTCAGTAACCAGACTAGGCGTTTATTTTCTTAATACTTCATGAAGTAAAAACAAGCAATAGTTTTATAATGACGAAACAAAGAAATGGAAACAAAAAGTTGAAAACTTTGTTTGATATCAAGTTGTTGTATAGGTTACCGTATTTCAGTAATACATATCTACCCGTTCTATTGGTAGGGTCCACATTTACAAAGGTGAAGGTCGTATTGTAGCGATTCTCTGTGTAGAACACGCGACTGCTACTGAACATAGCGTCCATGTACGCTTGATTTAACGTGATCGATGGCAGTGCGTGGCTGTTGAATAACTGTAAACGTAAAATATAACGTTATATTATTTTGCCGATTCGCTTGTGCGTTAGGTGTCTTCCCAGATTGGACTGTGCAGTTTACAGTCAGGGACAACACTTTCCGCTTTTTTGTATTTTTCGGTTAAATGACATCTCTGCTGACATCCAGTTAAAGCGCAAAGTTTCGTTCCTAATCAGTCTATGTAGACTGCACAGGCTTATCTCGGAAGACACTTAACGCACATTGATTAAGGTAAATCCGCTCTTGAAACTATGACAGCCTGACCCTCTCAATGATACCTTGAAAGCTTGATTTGTGCCGTGCTCTGTGAAAAGGGGGTTAAATTCATGTGCGTAAAGTGTCGTCCCAGATTAGCATGTTAAGTCCGCACAGGCTAATCATGGACGACGCTTTCCGCTTTTATATTTTTCGTTTCAAGAAAGTCTCTTCTTGGCCAAAAAACTAGTATAGACGGAAAGTGTCGTCCCTAATTAGATTGTGCGGAATGCATATTCTAATATGGGATGTCACTTTACGCACATGCATCAAACCTCTTTTTCACAAAGCGCGGCTCATTATTTTGCCGATTCGCATCGGCGTAAAGTGTCGTCTCAGATTGGACTGTGCAGTTTACAGTCAGGGAAAACACTTACCGCTTTTTTGAATTTTTCGTTTAAAAGACTTCACTGCTTAGCAAAAATCCAGTTAAAGCGCAAAGTTTCGTCCCTGATCAGCCTATGCGGACTGCACAGGCTTATCTCTGAAGACACGTAACGTACATGGATTAAGGTAAATCCGTTCTTGAAACTATGAAAGACCAACCATCTTAATGATACATTGGCAGTTTGATTTATAATAATATGCAAATCTGTAATGGACCTAATGACACACAGCAGCAATACATTTCAGTATACTGAAATTAAACAGCTATAGTACATATAGTTTTTATAAATAGTAACAAAATGACGTCGCGAGTGGGTCGTTATTCGTATCTAGCGGGCCAATGTAAATTAGTATGCCGTGTTTTATTGTCTAATTATAAATGAGCGAAGAACGTTTTCAACTTTGTCCATCATTTAATGACACATTTATAAGTGACTATGCAATTACCTAGCATGTACATAATCTATACGACAATGAGCCCAATACCAATGACACCATTATGTGCAACCATTTATATTAACAGTGTTTTGATTGCCTTTGTAATGCATAGCTAGATTGGATAAAATATCAACTAAAACGTGTTTAGTATTAAATATTGACATGCAATTCTAGTATGCCTAGGTCCGATTTCGCGTTCATTTAATGTATGAGATTCTGTTGAATTTGCTGTACATTTGTTATTGGGATCAAATCGCGCGAAGGTTAAATCCGCATAGCGATCAGAAGGTCCCGGATCGATCCCACCTCAGGAAGTATTTTTGAAATCGAATCAAAGACATCATGAACGGGGTGTACACAGAAAACGGACTCGAACGTGTCGTTGTAAGTCTAATGCTTTCGATAAAACAGAGCTTAAATTTATATGTTAACATACACGCGCAAATTTCAAGTGTAATGTAACCTACCTTTCTATCCATGTCTGGTTCCGCGCTTATGTAACTTCGATGAAAGTTTGAGAGACTTGCTATAAACTTGGCACTGGGAATCAGCAGAGTGAAATTCGTGTCGTGCGAGTTGGACCACGTGTAGAGGTCGTCCACGTTCATTAACATATCGTGGAAAGGCCTTAAATGAATTCAAACCATGTCCCGTATTCACCAACCAACAAACTTCTAGACATTAGACGAAGAATAAGACTAAATTGTGAAGATAAGACTTAAGACTACATATATGTCTTAAGAGATACATGTACATAAGTATTAAGACTTAAAATAAGACTTAAGAACAAGCCTTAAGACTTAGAAGAAGGAACATTCTTGAAATAATAAGGTTCTACAATATATTAAAAGTTCATTATACGTCCATTGACGAGAATCTTAATACTAGGTAAATTGTATGAAAGTAATTGACAATTAAACACGCACAATTAAATATAAAAAACGCCTGAAGTATCGCGGTGGCGTGATGTCCTCCTAGCAGTCGGGAGTCGCCGGGTTCGATCTCAGCGCTAGGGGCGTTCGTAAAAGAAACCAAGTAAGTTCGAATGGCTATTGGCGTCTACGTATTCGCACTATGTGTTACTACCCCGGGCACTCATAAGTACACTAAAAAGTACCCTAGAGTATGACCGGGTGCGTTTGTGCATATTTTCTGTACCCGGGTTACTACATTGTAATTTCTACTTCTACTTCGTAATTCCTACAGTCAATTGCTGACTATTACAGGAAGTCCAATTATAGGCAGATATACATAGCAGTACCAGCTTTACTTTTAAGTAGTTCCCGAGCCGACAACGACAAATCGAGCTAAAGAATTAGTAAACGCTCAAAAAATTAGTAAACCCCGTGAAAGCAACTCAATATTTTGTTCAATTAGCCTTAAGCTTCCGATGTTATCGAGCTTCCTAAAATATAAATGTTTAAACTAGAAATGGCGTACAAGAGGTTGTTGGTTTTCTCAATGGTTTCGGCGACTGTCCAGAAGGGGAACTGTAACAGCGTGTCCAGCACGTGGATGATCCCGTTACTGCAGCGGATGTCGGACCTGATGACGCCCCACGGACATTGCTACTGACCGCGAACACTGGAGGATGGAAAATAGAAGCACTCGTTACCAACCAATGCTGGACAAAATGATGAACCTATAGCTCACTAAAACAGAAACTCGTTACGAAAAATTCTGTTAACATTGACGAACCTATAGCTCACTAATACAGACACTCGTTACGAAAAATTCTGGCAACAATGACGAACATATAGCACATTTATTCAGACACTCGTTACAAAAAATTCTTGCCACAATGACGAACCTATAGCTCACTAATACAGACTCTTTACCAACAAATGCTGGACAAAATGACGAACCTTTAGCTTTACTAATTACGACAATCATTACGAAACATTCTGGCCACACTGACGAACCTTTAGCTCACTAATAAAGACACTCGTTACGAAAAATTATGGCCACAGTAACACATCTATAGCTTACTAATTCAGACATTCGTAACGAACAATTCTGTCCACAATGACGAATCAATAGCTTACTAATACAAACACTTGTTACGAACAATTCTGGTCATAAGGACGAACGTATAGCTCACTTAGTCAGACACTCGTTACGAAAAACTCTGGCCAAACTGATGAAACTATAGCTCATTTATACAGAAACTACTTACCAAAACTTCTGACCACACTGACGAACCTATAGCTCATTAATTTGGACACTCATTACGAACAATTATGTCCACAATGACGAACCTTTAGTTCACTTATACCGAAACTCGTTACCAACCAATGATGGACAAAATGACGAACCTATAGATCACTAATACAGACACTCGCTACCAATAAATGCTGCACAAATTGACGAACTTATGGCTCACTTATACAGACACCCGTTACCAACAAATGCTGGACAAAGTGGCGAACCTATAGTTCACTAATACAGACAGTCGTTTACAACAAAAAGTGGACAAAATTACGAACCTATAGTTCACTAATACCGAAACTCGTTACCAACCAATGATGGACAAAATGACGAACCTATAGCTCACTAATACAGACACTCGTTACCAACAAATGCTGAATAGAATGACGAACCTATAGCTCGCTAATACAGATACTCGTTACCAACAAATGCTGACTTAAATGAAGAACCCTTATCGCAATTATACAGAAATTATTTTAGCAAACGTAAATTATTTGCTGTTACCAGTGTTTCCATGATGACATTACACATGTGATCTTCTAAACTCATTTCTTTGATGAAGCTAATGAATTATGCAGCTAGTTATGTGCTTATATTTGTAATCATCAATACATTTGTGAAATTTCCATATAATCAGCAGACGTATTTGAGAGATCATATATACCATTTACTTAATTTAAGTCCGTTTTAGAGCTTTAGGTCTTACATTTTTAAAGTCTTGAGTTGCTGACTAAACTCGATAAACACAAAAGTAAATAAAGAGAAAAGTATGTGAGTTTTGGATAAAGATCAATTTTATCATCCGAAGCTTAGAACCATGTTAGCGCGAGGCTTGCCGAGCGCTACCTTTGGTTCGAGCAGAGCATGATTAACTTGATCTTTATCCAAAACTCACATAATATTCTCTTTATCCTATTATTTCCTCCCTTTTGCCATCAATATTTATAAAGAAGCGCATTTTTTCGATTTTATCTTTCCGTAGTTGACAAAAATATATTCACCGATTTTTGGAAAAACTCAAATCTGATCTAAAAATAGCGATAGTATTCAGTTAAAGTTTATACGATCGTTGTTAGACTATCGATTTTCATCTGGTAAAAAGATTAGAAGTAACATGATATTAATGTATGTTTATTCGCTATAGCTCCAACTATTGAGAGACGTGTAATGTTTTACTGGTGAATAGACATATACAATTTCGTTCTCATGCTATTACCTTTCTCCTGTTCACGTAGAACAAAGAGCGGATCGCCTGTCAGAGATGAAAATTTCGAGTAATCACGTAACTGCTCCAGGAATAACGAAGAGCCGAAAATAATATGTGAGCGAACGATCTGAAATAAAAAGCATAATACGGGGTTTAATGCACGTGCGTAAAGTGTCAAGCAATATTAGACTGTGAAGTCAGCGCAGGCTTATCAGGGACGATTAGCCTGTGAGGACTATTTAATTGATACATAATGCGCTAAAGTAATGACGAAGCATTGTATGATTAAGTAGATTTACATATGCATTCATATTTTTTTTGCACTCATATGTTGGTTTCATTGAGGTTTTTATATTGTTTTGGAACAAAATATTGGCAGTTGACACATGCATATTTACCGCTATGTAGTCTAACTAATAAACTCAAAAATCAGTTTTCGCAAAGATATAGCAAAAATATTCATAGATCGATATAGTTATGAATGTTAGAAGTATTCGAACATGTTGCAGTAAGATGGGGTCTTGTAGCTTCTGAGCCCGATGGGTGGGTAGCAGTGTGAACGCGTCGTCACTGGGAACGAACATGGTGAATGTTTTACTCGTGTCCTTAAGGATTTGTTTAAGAGACGGAATGACATCGATAATTCCCGCCATAACCCTAAAGAAAAAAAACAAACGTTGTTAAATACTTCTGTAATAAAACGTGTTAATACTTTTCGAAACTTTAAGTAACCTCGCAATTCAGTAAATAACAAAGAACTCACACTTTTAGTTTTAAGACAATGTCATATTAATAACGCCCCTATTAAGGATATCATAATTGATTAACGCAACATTTCAGCTACTTCACTAAAGAAACGCTACGGCAATGACTCAGAACAGTATCATTTTGGTACAATATACAATGTACAATAGCCTCATTGGCGTTATGATCACATGATCATGAATACGTAACCCGTTAATATACAATGTACATTAGCCTCACTAAGTTTAAAAGTACAAACCATATCTAATTAACTTTGTTTATCGCCCACCAAATAGCCCTCAATCTTGGATTTCCTCATTTAATTTACAATTAAATAAAGCAGACATGGGAGATTGTAATTTGCATTCGACAGGGGATTTTAATTTTCAATGTTTAAGCCAAAACGTATTTAACAATAAGAAATGGAAAAAACTTATCACTGATTTTAATTTAAAACAACATGAGTCTTTTCCAACAAGAGTTACTAAGCGCTCATCATCTATATTACACCATTTGTATTCAAAACATGACAACATTTATGAGGTTATCACACCAAAAATATGCATAAGTGATCATTACCCAGTAGTTTTCGCATTAAGCGTCTAAGGTAAAATTGTTAAGACAGACGATCATAAAATTATTAAGTACAGATGTTTTAACAAATTTAATAAAATCTATTTTCAAAATGACTTCTCGAATCTTATTAAAAAGACTAAATTTACTGAACACGATTTCAACTCACTTAAAACATATCTAGATGCTAAGCTAGATTCTAAGCATTTCTCTGTTCAGTTTATTACTTCATTAGAAGTTGGTACTTTAATTGATCAATTACATTCAAACAAATATGTTGGGGCTGATGGTATCGGACCCTGCATTGTCAAACTTTGCAAAGAATTCGTAATACGACCAATCACTGCTTTTATAAATAACTGTATATCACATGGAACCTTTCCAGACATGCTTAAAATTGCAAACGTTATACCTTTGTACAAGGGGGGATCGGTAGAAGATCCTAACAATTATTGACCAATATCACTTTTACCTACTATATCTAAAATATTTTAAAAGCATATAGCTAAACAATTGCATATATATCTAGAATATACAGGTCTATTATACAAAACTCAGTCGGGTTTTCGCAAATATCATTCTTGTCAAACAGCATTGATTAATATAGTTGATTCATGGCTTAAACAAATTGATAATGGAAATCTGGTAGGTACAATTGCCGTGGATTTAAAAAAAGCATTTGATCTTGTGGACCATAGGTTTTTTTTATACAAATTAAAACTGTATCATTTTAATGATAGGTCATGCGACCTATTTTCTTCATATCTCCGCAATCGATTTTAGTATATTAAAGCAGAAAACACTTCCCCTACTTGTAAAAGCATCATTGCTGGTGTTCCCCAAGGATCTATTTTGGGACCTCTTCTATTTTTTTATTATGTTAATGATCTATCACTAAATCTTACATGTAATTCTGCAATGTATGCGGATGATACAAAATTGCACACTGTGGGAACAAATATTCAAACAGTTCAAACTAATCTACAAACAACTCTTTCCATTGTAAATGAATGGTGCAAAACTAATAACATGATTATTAATCAACTAAAAACTACTTGTATGGTATTAGGATCGAAACGGAAAGCTCAACAATTAACGAATCTAAAACTCAAAATTTCAGATACGGTGATCAAAACAGTAAATTGTCAAAAACTTATTGGCCTTTATATTGACAATACTTTATCCTGGAAACTACACATTAACAGCGTTTGTTCAAACATGTCGTCTCGAATGTTTCTTCTAAAAAAAAATAAAACCATATTTAACCCTTGACATGCGTAAACTCTTCTACAATGGTTATATCTCATCTATATCCGATTACGCAAGCGTTACATGGAGTTCAGCAGCCAAAACGGACATTAATAGAATAGTCAAAAAACTACAAAAGCGTTGTATTGCACATATTTTAAATAAAACTTACAACACCAATTCAAAAACCCTAGTTAAAGATCTATAATGGTTGACTTTCAAACAGCGTAATCACTATTTCACGTCAGTTATTGTTTTTAGATCATTTCACAATCAAAACCCAACAAACATTTTAACACCTTCACAAAATAATCATTATAACTTGCGATCTTGCGAAAAGGGGGTTTTAAGGCTTATGCGAATACCCCCTCAAAAAATAATTTCAAACGATCGTTTGAATTTTCTAGCACAAAAAAATTTGGAATTCATTACCGCAATCTATAAGTCAACCAAACAATTTAATGACATTTAAGAAAAAAAATAAAAGCTTATCTTTCTACCACATCTTATGAAATAAACTGAACATGCTTCATGTTTTTTTTAGTAAATAACCTTAATTTAATGTTTAAATCCTGCTCTTGCATAAATGGTAATTGTAGTTTTATGTATGTCATTTGTTTTCAATTATGATATATATCATTGTAAGTGTTCATGCATATGAATATTTATGTTTTGTTCTTATTGCTCAAGATGAAATATGAAATATGATGTATTTGTTGTAAATTGTATTATGTTATAAGACCTTGTTGAAATAAGAAATGTATTATATAAATTGCATATTATGTAATCTGATGTATTTCTTAACAAGTAAATCTTCTTTAAATGAAGATTTTGTTATTATTATTATTATTCACTGACGTAATGATCACACGATCATGAATACGTAACCCGTCAATATACAATGTACAATAGCCTCACAGTCGTAATGATCTAATGATCATGAATACGTAACCCGTCAATATTCAATGTACAATAGCCTCACTGACGTAATGATCACATGATCATGAATACGTAACCCGTCAATATAGACCAGTTCATTGTTATTGTTTTGATTCCTGATTTTCGCGCATGCGCAATGCACTGGTAGTCAAAAGCATTGCTTACAGCTAACGCAACGCATATGGATAACGAGACTTGTTTAGTCAATAAATCGAAAAGAAACTAAAAAAACAACACCTAAATAATATTTAAAAAATATAATATTTAGTGCCAAAAGAATGCATTAACACATTTATTTGCATTTTAAAAGAACGCGTAATTAGCATCAAAGTAATTAAGATTGTATGAAGTCTGAACGACAGACAATTCGACACAACAAAGAGCTCTATGCATTAGCCGTATAATTATTTGCAGAAAAGCTTCAATAAAAATAATGATACATCTAATTATAAAATTATAATTATCAATTGCATGCGTAAACTAGAGTAATAAAAAATTAGTGATAGCTAGAATGTGTCAGTGTTTCATTGAAAATAAACGTACTCCAAAGCCCTATTAAAAGCGAAGTTCATGACGGTATTTACATGTAATTTTAATTTGGATGGGTGTTGTTCAGAGAATGACTTGAGGAATATTAACATTCAACTGAAAAACACAACCTCACATGATGCAAATTGAACTGTGTATTCATGTATTTTGTAAACTCGTTACTAGTGATCGAGTATGAGTGACAACTATCTAACATTTAACACACAAACACACACACACACACACACACACAACATAATATATATACATATATAATATAATATATACATATTGTTTCATTGTTATTTACCCCCATTGATGTCAAACGTAATTTCTTGTTTTTATGATGTATTTCGTGCATTGCCGTAACATTACATCTTCATACGGAATGACGTATTTATAATTAACCGATGCCCGCTAAATACGTTAAATATTTTTTATTTACATTTTATAATTCATAAATACTTTATTTTTTTATAAATAAAACGGGCTTGTATCTTTACCGTGTTCAATTTCCGATAATCTATAGACTTCAAATTTGTACAATATGTAACATATCTAATTTAAGCAACTGTTAAGTATGTCGGCGGTAAATTTATTCAACCAAATGCCTAGTTACTAAATACTACCAGAATGAAGACATGGTGGCATCATCAATTGCGTTTAATGACCAGACTGTCATCTGCCACCTAGTGTGATTTATGACACCATGTTGTAGTTAGGTGTGGACAATATCTGATCAAAACGAGATAATCGGATTAGGCAGAACAAAGGGGCAATTAAACACCGGAATACAAAGGCTTAAACGATTTTAAGATTGATGCAAAAAAATCAAATGAAAACTATTGCATTTAATTTAATTAAATGTTTATTTAATGTATCAACATGTTAGTTTTCCCGGACCAGGGTATAGGTCCCTGCCCAGACAAATACCATTATGGTTAATTTGTAAATGTTTTTTATTTGGAATTGATCTGTTTATTCATTGTGTTTAATCTTTTTTGTTTCAGTAACGTAGAACAACTTGTTGTGCATGTTGAAAAATAAAATCTAAATATAATTGTTTAAATTTAACCGATCACGCTCTATTTCTCTCCATTGATTGTATCTTTCTTTTGACTACCAATATAGCCCGGATGTAAACACGCAGGTGCGCGTGACGTCACGCGTGAACTGGTCTATACAATGTACTATAGCCTCACTGACGTAATGATCACACGATCATGAATACGTAACCCGTCAAAATACAATGTACAATAGCCTCACTGACGTTATGATCACATTATCATGAATACGTAACCAGTGTGCTTTTAAAATGGATTGTTTGACATCATATTTGTTCGTGGAATAACGAAAACATTGTAGTCACAATTACTAGTATTGTTTTAAACATTATTAGCGTACCCAAGTCCGGGTTGCACCGCCATTTCGTCCACAATGTTCCTGGTCGGAAGGTGCAGGAGGTTATCTGTGATATGTAAGACGCCATTAGAACACCAGATGTCCTCGATCACTACATCAGCGCGAATCCGACTTCCGACTATGAACAAACCTGGAAGGGCAATGCAAACCAGTCAACGATTGAAAGTGACAAAATAAGTTCATAGAAGTTCAAAGCCTTTGTCAATGTTAATGACACATTCAATAGCCATAATTTCAATGTCATTTTTAATTGAGATTCTTTCAATGCTATTGTCGGTTATTATATCAATTATATTACCTATAGGCAAAAATTCAATTGCATGCTCAATTTCCATAATTTCAATTTCATTGTCAATAGCCATAATTAAAAAAGTCATTGTCAATAGCCATAATTTCAATGGCATATTCGATAGCCGAAATTTCAATGGCATGCTCAATAGCCATAATTTCTATGGAATACTCAATATCCATAATTTCAATGGCATGCTCAATAGCCATAATTTCTATGGAATACTCAATATCCATAATTTCAGTGGCATACCCAATAGCCATGATTTCAATTGTTTTGCCAATAGCCATAATTTCAATTGTATTGTAAATAGCCATACTTTCAATGCCACTGTCAATTGCTATAATACCAATGATATTGTTAAAAGCAATAATGTCAATAACATGCTGAATAGCCATAGTTTCAAATGCATGCTCAGTTATATCAGTTATTTCAATGACATGGGCAATAGCCATAATTTCAATGACCTGCTCCATAGCAATAACTTCAATTCCATTGTCAATAGCCATACTTTCAATGCCATTGCCAATAGTTATAATATAAATGATATTGCCAATCCCCTTAAGTTAAATTGCATGATCAATAGCCATGAAAATGTTCAATGGCATGCTCAATATCCATAATTTCCATGACGTGGTCAATAGCAAAAATTTCAATTGCCACAATTTCAATACCATTGGCAATAGATATAATTTCAATGACATTCCCAATAGCCAACGTGTGCGTAAGTCATTATCATCCAATAAGTAAACCCTATATTGTACAAACCTTAAATTGACATGAACGATACATTTAGTCAAATACATCTAAAGGTTTGCTTCTATCACAACATAGGCTAAGTTGATGATTCTTGCAAACTGTATACATTGGAAATCTTTATTGTCTAAAACTGATACCGTTTATCGAATAACACAAGGGTTTTCAAAATAAAGCCATTTGACTTTATAACACTCATGTAAAGTGTGTTTAATATGCAATTCCCTAAATCATTTATAATGATATACCAGCTCAATTTCATGGTATATCTGAGTATTGAACTACTATTTTCTTATTTTGGTATGTCTAAGACAATACCTGTCTCGGTTTGATGCAGTGTGATAGTTTTGCCCGCTAACGTAGGTACCTCCATCTCGCCCGTTATTTGGGAGGAGCTCAGGATAACCCCGGGCGCAATCGATCCATGCAGCGCCTTTATCAGAGAAAATACATTTACACTGTAGTAGGATTAGGTATGAGGTACGGAATCCGGATAGTGTCATCTATAATCTCGCCCTTCTTTCATCAAGGGCGACACTATTTTAAAAGTACAAATATCGTGCGTCGCTCCGACTATCGCGCAAAATGTTGAGTATCGCTTCGTGTTTCTAGTGTTGCGGTCTGAAATGAGACCGCGATACACGAGATTCGGATTATATGGGCGATATTCGAATAATAAAAAATCATGCGTCGCTTCGTGCGTCGCCCTTTAAACGCGAGACACGTCACACGAAGCAATACACGATATTTTGCGCGACAGTGAGGCGACGCACGATATTTTGCACGACAGTCGCGGCGAAGCACGATAATTTGCGCGACAGTCGCGGCGACGCCTTTGTGTAGGTAGCCCAAAAGGCGAAATATCGTGCTCAATATATCGTGACTCGCCGCGACTGTCGCGCAAACTATCGTGCGTCGCCGCCACTGTCGCGAAAAATATCGTGCATCGCCGCGACTGTCGCGAAAAATATCGTGTATCGCTTCGTGTGTCTAGTGTCGTCCTCGTTGAAAGAAGGGCGAGATTATAGATGGCACTATCCGGATTCCGTAAAAAGGAGAGCTTATACTGCCTTGCTATATGAGCCAGCTTTTATAGCGATGTGATAGAGTGTCTAACTGATTTAGAACCTGGGGTTCCCGGGTTCAATCCCCATGGTGGAGATTATTCTGGCTGGGTAGCAACATGATGATACTTTTTATATTGTCTCATATTGTGTCTTCAATACACATGTTTGTTGCAATGTGGTCAACTTCAATAAAATTGATGCATCATATTTAATGCATCTTTTGCCATTGTTAAACACCATATTGAAAATAAGCAATACAGAAATGTACTAAATTAACTTAAATTATTAAAGCAAAACAAAAGAAGTAAACGTGCACGATTCGAAAACATGAAACTGTTGTATAATTATAGTCGCTTGTAAAGAGTTTGACTTGTTAGCAAAATGTAAACACACAGTTTAACTTCATCCTTAAATTACGCGTGTTCACACAGAAAGCTTAATGCAATATTGTCCAGTGGAATACAATACTCAAACAATACAATATCTATGCGCATTTACTTCGAGTATCAAATTGTAGTTGGACGTAAATTGTTCGAACGTGTCGCTAGGGATAATGTTCAAGGCAGCGTCGCTTATCAGGAACACCGTCATTGGTCCATTTCTTGTAGCGCTCAATGTCGCCATTAGGTCCTGGTTCTTGCTAATCAATTGCTTCATTTTGCTATAACAACACAGTCAGTATTCTTTATTTTATGGAAGCAATAGACATAAAGTGACTAAATCTCAATATCTAGTTCACTTACGGTAGTTTGTATGCTTAGCTTCGAAGGTAAAGAATCTGAAACTGCAGCAACAGGAATAAAAACATATCAACACATAAGTTCCTTTATTTAAGGCAAGTAACCGATTTCAAAGCTACCTGACACAGCAAATAAATGTTTTGACACGGGACAAAAACAAGCCACATACACACATACACGTGAATAAAACTGAAGTCATCGCTTTGGAACGGACAATGTAAACCATAAGAAGTTTTAAACGTTTTATGCGGCTCACAATTTCAGAACACTTAGAAATATTCTCTTTATTGGATCTTACAGCACACAAACACAACACAAGTTAATAGCACTCGATTGATCATTGTAGGCTCGAGCACTACTTATAAGTACCCCGGGTATTCTTAAGTATACAACAATGTACATCGGGTACGAAAAATATACTTAAATGTATCCGGCCAATATTAGACTGTACCCGAGTTTTATTCCCGTCAATAATCCGATGTTAAACATTACTCCAAAAAACATTCATCAACATGCTTTTTTAGTATAAGTTTCAATAATATAGAGGCCATTTTGCTGAATATTGACATAAACATGAACATAATACCAACACAAAAATAGCCGACAACAACCTATTTAGTGTTTGTATTCTCGGGAACTGTTAAGCATATTTTTCCGTACCGGTGGAACATTGTAGTATACTTAAGAGCACTCTGGGTACTTGTAAGTAGTACCCGAGCCGACAATGACAAATCGACCGTTAATAGCGTACACCTTAACGCAAATCAGAACGCAATGTACAACACTGGAAACATAAAACATGCTTACAGCGCATACAACCAAATTGGTGCACAAATGTACCATGTGACATTGAAATAAGAAGGCAGATGGTACCTTTTTGCACCAATAGGGAGATACTTTTTCGCAAATAAAGCACTGACCTCAGCTGGTTGTTGCCTATGATTGCGTCCCAGATGGTGAAGTCACGCTGGAAGAGAACACTGTTGACGAGATGTATGACGCCGTTGGTGCAGCCGATATCCGGAGTGGTCACCTTAGCACGGACACCACCGCCTTCCACGTATACGACTGAGGGAGTAGAGGAGAATATGGTTTTAGTGTAAACCTATTTTTAGCTCCATTGCATCACAAGCCTTAGGCTTACTGAAACGCTCTCTATTAAGTTCCTGGATAAATACAGTAGTTGGTGACTTTGGTGGAGGGCTAAATAATGCTTATAAAGTGAAGATCGAACCCATGACTGCCAAGTATATTAGTATATAAATAATCAAGTCCTTCAAGCTAGGAAATGCATAACTATAATACGTGATAACAGTTTAATGGCAATCAAATCTATTTTAAAATACGTGTCTCTCAACCGTAACTGTTTTTGCGACTGGTGTTATTTTCCTTCAGTCTATGATAATAAAATGTACAGTTCGGTACGAAATTAAATTGTGTGTCTTGTTTTATAAGCAATGACAATACCAACTCTTTATACATAAAGATATGTAAAAATATGTGAACATATTTATATATGATAAAAATGCAAATAATCGTTTCGTTTATTGCTTATTATCATACATAAACAGTTAAAACCGGTGAGAGATCGCAACAACAACAACCGAGCTTAAGGTATGTGCCTTAAGTGTCGTCCCAGATCAGCCTTGCAGTCCGCACAGGCTAATCTATGAAAGCAACTTCCCTATTAATTGGATTGTTTTTAAAAGAAGAGACATTGTTTAAAAGATAAAGTACATACTAGCGGAAAGTGTCGTCCCTGATTAGCCTGTGCGACTGCGCGGGCTAAACCCTGACAATACTTTACGCAGGTGCATTAGGTCCTTTTTCGCAGAAAAAGGCTCATCCGTATACCATTTTGAATCTTCTTCACGGTCAATATTGCGCCGTCTGCGGTCGTGAATGTTTCCCCGTCTTGGAAAGAATCGATGGCCCGCTCTGCATACATAATAAGGTGGTCCTGGAATAACTAAACAAAAAACACATGCCGATAATTTAACGTGTTTTGGTGTGATCAATTAATAGTCAGTTAATAATATGTGATCAAATAATAGTCAGTTAATAATATGTGATCAAATAATAGTCAGTTAATAATATGTGATCAAATAATAGTCAGTTAATAATATGTGATCAGATAATAGTCAGTAAATAATATGTCATTAAAAATAGTCAGTTAATAGTATTGGTGTGATCAAATAATAGTCAGTTAATAATATGTGATCAAATAATAGTCAGTTAATAATATGTGATCAAATAATAGTCAGTTAATAATATGTGATCAAATAATAGTCAGTTAATAATATGTGATCAAATAATAGTCAGTTAATAATATGTGATCAGATAATAGTCAGTTAATAATATGTGATCAGATAATAGTCAGTAAATAATATGTCATTAATAATAGTCAGTTAATAATAGTCAGTTAATAATATGTCATTAATAAGTATATACTCTGGGCATGAAACGTTTCTTACAGATTTTGAAGTGCATTTTAACTTATAGTTTATAATTTGATTAAATACATTAAAAAAATTCAAATTAACTTGAACCCAACTATAAACGTAGAACTAAATCTCTCAGATACACCAATCATTTATTATAAAGCACGTGAAAGACCGTCGGGAAGTAATATACAATTCAATTTAATATTTGAACTTGTTCCGTCAAACATTTTAATGCATTGACGTGAATGTTGAATGTTCTTTTTGTGTACAAATGTAAAGTGTGAATTATTAGTTGATACAACGATTTCCTAACCCATTTATGCCTAGTGGACTAACCCATCCTTCTAAATTAGGGATGTCTAGTATATTTATTTCTATATTTAGAATATTTCTTACAAAAATTCCTTTAAGCAAACATCGCATACCCTGATGAGACGCCGCATCATGCGGCGTCTCATCTAGGTCTTCGCTGTTTGCCAAGGCCTTGTTTCTAGACGCTAGGCATACATGGGTTGAGTGAGTGAAAAGTAATTCGCAATCATGAACGCATATATATCCACAATAATTCATATTAAAATGAACGGTTTTGTGCGTAACTTTTATGAAGACATATTTTTTTCTATTTGTCAATATAACCTAACACTACTCACCCGAGAAACGTGAGTTCCATTATTGTCTATTGAATGCTGTTTATGTTGGGGCAGCTTTGCAAAGGCGTCGTCTGTTGGAAGGAACAACGTCATTTTGCGTGTTTTATCCGTGAGTTCGGTCACGATTTCCGCGTCTAGACCGTGAAGATTGCCTTGTATAAAACTGCAATATAAATTGCCTTGTATAAAACTGCAATTTGTATTGCTTTAGCATAAATGATTGTGGAGCGAGTTCTGTTTTAATAATCGTTTATGAACAGTTATTTTTCAAGATGGTTTAAAAGCGCAACGCGAAACATGCGTTTCGTATGATAAACATAATCATAAAAATTGGTTGTTTCAACGATTTTGAAGATAGCATATATTTATTGTCGCGTTTTCCATCGTACACGTTATATACTGAATGTTATAACAAGTTACTCTGCATCGATATTTACGAACGTTTATGGTACCCGGCATTCTCGTAGCATGATGATGGGGTTGTTACCCTTGATAACGCAGTTCGCATACACCAGCTTGTTTGCTTATCCTCGGTTTGGGAAAACTGGACTTAATGCATGTGCGTAAAGAATCGTCCTTAATTAGCCTGTGCAATTCGGAACGGCTACTCAGGGACCACACACCTCGCTTTAGTTAGTCCCGGTTAATTAGTGGCAAGCGTCCTCTCTGATTAATCTAGAACGACTCTTTATGATTATGCATTTAGCCAAATTTTCCCAGAACGATATTCTTGCTAAATAAACCCGGTTACTTTACACATGTTCACAATAATTGCAATGTGCGCTTCAAGTTAATACAAAACCAGACCCGATTATACATTATATGAAGATAGGTCACACACTACCTTATCTTTTGCTGATGCTCGATCGTCTGCCGCAAGTTTCTGTACACAAAGAAAAGCAGATCGTCGATAACGTGGATGACCCCGTTTTGTACCGGGATGTTCGGCTGCACAACACGAGCTCGAACCTTATTGTTCGACACGTACACTGCAACAATTCAAGGATGAAATTATTTAAACTTAAAACAGTTTGTGAGATTGCCTGGTTTGTCCCCCTTTGATCATATACGTTCAATTTAGACAACTGAATATTCCCAATCTGGTTTAAATGTTTATTAAAATCAGTTGGATTAACTATAAAGGCACTGGCTTTGATATAAAAAAAAACATGTGTGTCTTAAATACGTAAAGCGTCGGTCCAGATTAGCCTGTGAAATACGAATACAAGAAAGGTACAATAAAAGCAAACGCTCATCTTGGGCGACGCCCATTTATTTAAACATATATACAGTCATTTTTGCTTGCGTTTTAAATTTCTAAAGAGCGAAACAGGAGTCTTCAAAACGTATTTAATATAAACTCTTTTGGTGTTTTGCGTCTGTTTGTTTACTTATTTAAAGCTTATACCATCGGATCCAACGCGGTAAAACTTCAGTATGCCCGCCTTTGCTGGGTAGTTGGGAATGGTTCCCATCCTGGGGATATACACCGTTTCGTCCTCGATCGTGTGGGCCCAAAATACCTACAAACAAAGCACTTGAGTATCGCTCTGGGAAAATGGGGCTTATTGCATGTACCTAAAGTGTCTTCTCCGGTAAGCCTGTGCAGTCCGCATAGGCTTATCAGGGACGACACATTCCGAATGTATTATATTTTTCCTTTTTTAAAAAGTATTTAATAATAAAAATCGTTTTATACTACTGCTCATTGTGTAAACGTATTTTCTTTACGAAAATCCAGTTTAAATGGAAAGTATCGTCCCAGATTAGTCGGTCCCGATTGCGCATGATAATGTTGGACGCAATTACGCAAATGCATTAAGCCATTTTTCCAAGACGATGTGCAGCTAATAATGCGTTTTACACCAGTAATTCTTCACATTCTTGCCAACCTTTCTACCGATGTATTTACCCATTTATGCCTAGTGTATTCTCCCATCCTTCTAAATTGGATCAATTTATTTCCAAAATTAGGGATGTCTAGTATATTTATTTTTATATTTAGAATATTTCTTACAGAAATTCCCTTAAGCAAACAGCGTAGACCCTGATGAGACACCGCATCATGCGGCGTCTCATCAGGGTCTACGCTTTTTGCCAAGGCCTTTTTATAGACGCTAGGCATAAATGGGTTAAGTTAAATTGTTCAATCATTGCTTAAAACAAACGTAATGAATGTTTGTTACAAAACTGTTGGTTTCTTCAACAGCAACGCAAAAGACACCTTGATAAATAAGAAAAAAAAATAAGTTTGCGTTTTAAATTGTGTCTTGATTATAGTTCCAAATGATTGTCGTCCTGTGCGCACGTTTGTTTAACAAAAGTCTTCATGATTTGGTGTATAAGCATACGAACTGGTCGTGCATATACAGTTTAATTTGCTCAATAAACCATCAGTTTCTAATATTATTCTCTAAAGTAACATTAGGCCGAATGTAATCAATACAATCAAAAATACATACCAGAGCCTACCTACGATTGCCTTGACAAAAGCTCGATGAGTCATTGTCGGTTTGGTTACTACTTAAATGTATCGTGGTACTCTTAAGAATACTTAAATGTACCCGGGGTACGAAAAATATATAAAAAGGTACCCGGGATTTCTAACGATAGGGTAGATGTCGGACTTAGTTGTAAAACTAATTATGTTCATATTTATGTCAATATTTTATAGAATTGAATCGATGTTAAAGAAACTCGTACTCAAAAAAGAATGTTGATTTTTTTTACACAAATAGAATTTTGCTTCGTATTCCGTAGCGCATTTTACGACATCATATTTTTGGCGGGAATAAAACTTGGGTACAGTCTTAACTGGTCGGGTACGTCTGAGTATATTATCCGTACCCGGGGTACATTGAAGCAGTATCCGAGCCGACAATGGCTAATCGATCGTGACAAAATGGTGCGAATAAACCAGCCCAGAACCAAACGATTTCTTACCGATTTCAGCAAAGCTGTATCATTAAACAAAATATCCTTGCCAAAGTCCGGCATTATGTTTATGTTAGAGTCATTAGGAGCAAACACGGTGAAGCGATTCGTTGAAGAGTTCGTTGCATACTTAAGTTGCAGGTCAATGATAGATGCCAACCTTATTGATCTGGAACATAAACCACAAGTCCAGTACATAATTTATTTATACAATAACGAAGCACACACTATAAAATTGACATAGAGAAGTTCATTGTCACCAGAGTATACAAAAGATTGTTTTTAGCATCACAATTATAAATATTAAGTCTATGATAGAGAACATAAAGACCAAGTCATTGTTAGATGACAACCTAATTTAGCTGAACAATGAATACCCAATTCTTAAATATGACGTTACGGTGTAGTATGCATTCTGTGAGTTTCAAATATGCAGATATAATATATTTCATTGTCCCTTATTGTGGTTAAATTTGAAAATAAAAAATACTCATACCCAGTTACAAACAATGCTGATCCGTTTCATGTCAAAATCGTTATTTCGTACAAAATAACGGTTGATCTTGTTCGTGATTTTTAAAAAGTTCTTAATGTATCACCTTTATTATAACCGTAAGATTTTTAGGGATAAGTGGCGTTCCAAAACTCTAACATATTCCGAGATACGTCTATTACAGGAGTATCACATAGTTATATGTATTTATAAGTTATGTATAACATTCGTATGTGTAACATATTCCGAGATACGTCTTTTACAGGAGTATCACATAGTTATATGTATTTATAAGTTATGTATAACATTTGTATGTCTAACATATTCCGAGATACGTCTACTGCAGGAGAATCACATAGTTATATATTCACTTATAAGTTATGTATAATATAATATTCGTATGTCTTACATTTTCCGAGATACGTCTTTTACAGGAGTATCACATAGTTATATGCATTTATAAGTTATGTATAACATTCGTATGTCTAACATATTCCGAGATACGGCTTTTACAGGAGTATAACATAGTTATATATTCACTTATAAGTTATGTATAACATACGTATGTCTAACCTATTCCGAGATACGTCTATTACACGAGTATAACATAGTTACATGCATTTATAAGTTATGTATAAAATTCGTATGTCTAACATATTCCGAGATACGTCTTTTACAGGAGTATCACATAGTTATATGTATTTATAAGTTATGTATAACATTCGTATGTCTAACATATTCCGAGATACGTCTTTTACAAGAGTATCACATAGTTATATGTATTTATAAGTTATGTATAACATTCGTATGTGTAACATATTCCGAGATATGTCTTTTACAGAAGTATCACATGGTTATATGTATTTATAAGTTATGTATAACATTCGTATGTCTAACATATTCCGAGATACGTCTATTGCAGGAGAATCACATAGTTATATATTCACTTATAAGTTATGTATAATATAATATTCGTATGTCTAGCATACTCCGAGATACGTCTATTGCAAGAGAATCACATAGCTAAGTATTCACTTATAAGTTATGTATAATATTCGTATGTATTTTGCATATGAAAAACAAGTGTAAGTATTTCTAATATAAATACTTAAAATACAACATGTGACCGTGTTTCTCTTGCATGTGAATTCCCGAGTTCGTGTGGAGAAATATTTGTAAGCGTGTTCCGCTAAAACACAACGCTTTAATGCCATTCACTAGAAGGCAAACATCAATTTGCATGTGGTCTTTAATCTGTAAACAAACAGTATTGATTAATTTTAAATAAACTAAAAAAAGCTATAATTTTTTTATCGCAACAAATGTTCCTCGATACGGAGAATTGTGATGCAGTTTATAAACCTGTATCTTATGAATGTCTGAAAAACATGTGAAATTACACACAAAAAAGAACCCAATCTTAAAATCTCATTTGTTTTCCGCAATTGTGTACTCAAATGTGTCTTTTATGTCCTGAAAGGTGCTTTCAGGCACTGGTAATATCGCTTTTATTGCCCTTCGTCTCGTACGAGAAAGCGTTGCTAAACATCTTATTGAAACCAAGGGGGGATAATCGTGTTAAAACGTTTGATAATGAAAACCAAAGCAATCTTTCCTCACATCAAGGCGTTTGAGTAACGGTGCTTAAAAGAATGTGTCAATCTGGCGTTTCAGATACTCGTAAGTTAATGGCGGCGTCAAATTTCCAAATTACAGACACATTTACAGATCCATTTGTAAATTGGTCCGATATGCCTACGATAATCAAGTTTGTTGCAGAGTGTGTTTGTGTATACACATTTGCGATAACGCCATTATTTAGGGGCTAGACCATCACTTGATTTGAATTATTACAGTGTGTAATTGTAAATGAAAACTTAATTTAAACTTCGTTTAGATATTATTTTATCAGCGATTTAATTCATAGGTTCAGATCAAGCTATACATATATTACACCAGCCTAGCGCTGTATGTTGATTAAGCTATTCATATATTACACCAGCCTGGCGCTGTATGTTGATTTTTTTGAGAAATACATAAAAACAAAAGCACGCGTAATGCCATAATTAATATATTAAGTAATTAAAACAGGATACCCGAATAATTATCATGAAAATGTCAATATAGTATAAGGATACCTTTGGCATAACACAAAATCCAAAATTAAACGTTCATCATTTTTACTATATCATGCATCGATAGCCCTTTACACGTTTTAGTATATACATTTGATACACATTTTTACACGGCAAATATGAATTGCATTTGAAATTTCTTCTAAGCCTAACGAACCACAATTTATGCAATTTTACAATTTGTACAATTTTTACATTTTTTTACATATTTTACGTTTTTTTTTAATTTTAATTATCACAGTTTTAATCTTTAGTGAATTACAATTTATTTCAAATGCATACATTACGAAAGCAATTTAATCTTTAATGAATCCCAATTTATAATAATCTTCTTTAAAATCAATGAAAATAACTGGCAAATATGAATTGCATTTGAAATGTCGTGTAATCTTTACAGAAAATGCATGTTCTTACTGGAATGAAAACCTCTGTATGTCCGGATGTTCCAAATAATCTGCGACCGTCTTGTTGGACTGTATTGGTATCAGGAACCTGTCAACTAGGTGAACTATTCCATTGCTAGCCAGAATGTCTGCGGTCAGAATCCAGGCTCCGTTGACGGTGTGTACCTATATCATAGGACATGCACGAGTGTGTACCTATATCATAGGACATGAACGAGTGTGCACCTATATCATAGGTCATGAACGAGTGTGTACCTATATCATAGGACATGCACGAGTGTGTACCTATATCATAGGACATGCACGAGTGTGTACCTATATCATAGGTCATGAACGAGTGTGCACCTATATCATAGGACATATACGATACACGTTACCTGCACTAATTACATTTGAGCCTCGCTCTAGGAATACGGGGCCTAATACACTGACGTAAACTGCCGTTCGCACAGGGACGACACTATCCGCCTTCAAGGTATTTTTTGTTTAACGGCGAATATCCATATTAGGCGGAAAGTGTCGTCCCTGATAAGCCTGGGCTGTTTTCACAGGTTGATATGGGACGATAATTACGCACAGTCATCATGCCCTATTTTTTTCCACAGTGAGACTCATGAAGGGAAATCATCATGCCCTGTTTATTTCCACAATGAGACTCATGAAGGGAAATCATCATGCCCTGTTTATTTCCACAGTGAGACTCATGAAGGGCAATGTGGAAGTTAGTGTGCCATGCCTTGTTTATTTCCACAGTGAGACTCGTGAAGGGACAGTCATCATGCCCTGTTTATTTCCACAGTGAGACTCATGAAGGGACAGTCATCATGCCCTGTTTATTTCCACAGTGAGACTCGTGAAGGGACAGTCATCATGCCCTGTTTATTTCCACAGTGAGACTCATGAAGGGACAGTCATCATGCCCTGTTTATTTCCACAGTGAGACTCGTGAAGGGACAGTCATCATGCCCTGTTTATTTCCTCAGTGAGACTCGTGAAGGGAAATGTGGAAGTTAGTGTGCTTACGATTTGTTTTATGAAGTCGAAATGGAGAGAAAAAAGTAATAATGAAACTTTGTAAGATGAGCAATTATTGCTAGTTTTACATTATACATTGAAGATAACAGTGAAGTAATTAACTATGAACAGGAGGAAAACAAGATATTATGAACTAAACAAAATGCATCTGCACATTTCGTTAAGATGTAATTTTGCGTGTATTCTAGTAATACAATACGATTCAACACCGTACTCCACTCAGCATTATGGTCTGATAGTTGATATAGTGTGTGCAAAATAAGTACTGCAGCGTTCAATGACAGGTGGCTCGCGATGCAACAGGGATTTATTTAGAATTTGCTTACTGTACGAAATACAGTATCAGTAGTCATCAATCTAACATCGAATACTCCACGTTATTGATTTAATTAAACACTCTTCAACTCTTTGAATCAAATCACCTTAATCCATGTGTTCAAAGTGTCGACATACGAGTACCAATTTAATGTAACCGCTTGTTTCCGTAAGCCGTAAGCATTTGATTAAATCGCGCTAAAAACGATCCTCGCTCTGGGAAAACCGGGTGTAAAGTTTCGCGAAGATACAACACTTTGGATGTGTGAAAGGTTTTATCCCAGATTAGCCTGTGCGCAGGCTTATATCGGACAACACTTTCCGTCTCAACAGGAGTTTTGCTTAGAACAGACTTTCGTTAAACGAAATATACAGAACAAGCTGAAAGATTCGCACCTGATTAGCCTGTGTGGACTGTGAAAGATTCGCACCTGATTAGCCTGTGTGGACTGTGAAAGATTCGCACCTGATTAGCCTGTGTGGACTGTGTAAGATTCGCACCTGATTAGCCTGTGTGGACTGTGAAAGATTCGCACCTGATTAGCCTGTGTGGACTTTGAAAGATTCGCACCTGATAAGCCTGTGTGGACTGTGAAAGATTCGCACCTGATTAGCCTGTGTGGACTGTGAAAGATTCGCACCTGATTAGCCTGTGTGGACTGTGAAAGATTCGCACCTGATTAGCCTGTGTGGACTGTGTAAGATTCGCACCTGATTAGCCTGTGCGGACTGTGAAAGATTCGCACCTGATTAGCCTGTGCGGACTGTGTAAGATTCGCACCTGATTAGCCTGTGTGGACTGTGAAAGATTCGCACCTGATTAGCCTGTGTGGACTGCACAGGTTATGACGACACTATACGCATAAGACCGATTTTCCCAGAGCCTGGCTCAAATGTATTTTGAGTAAAAGGCCGTCACTTACAATGGAGTCTCCGTAGTTGTAACTTCCGAAGAACAACCGCCTCTGTCCTTCGAGAGGTGTCATCGCGGATTTCCGTGAGGACATATCAGCTACACTCATTACCGAGTCCGCTAAAAAACACGCAGGTTCATTAAGATAACTGGTTGTTCTGTTTCTAATAAAGTAACATAAATTCGCAAAATCAACGAATATTTCGGAATATATTTCGTAAAATAAAGTGAAGCCTTAAAAAATCAGTGTTCTTTAAAGCAATAGCCAAAATTTCAACGCTAGATGTGGTATGGTAACATAGATCTAACAAGATACACAATGCTCAATTTTATTTTTTGTGCGAAAATAAATTCCATGTTAATTTCCCGACACGATAGACGAACATTTACGAACGAACGCAATAGCATAAGAAAGACGGGCTTCGGGCAGCGTCGGAAGAACGACGTATTCATGAGAACTATGTCGTGCTTCCGAAGCTGCTCGAAGCCAATCTCGCGTTCGCTCGTCTTATGTCGCATTAAATCTATGTTACCAGACCACTTCTAGCGTAGAAATATTGCCATACGGAACATTGATTAACATGTGTTAACTTTATTTTACGAAATAAAAACGCGTTATTTTTCCATGTCGGCTGATGTCGGCATTCATCGTAAGGTGTATTCGAGTATACACGAATACATTCTTCACAATGCGGTTTACTTCGTTTTCTTCGTTAAAATGGTCGATTTTAATTGGACATTGTAGGTTAACTTATTGTTGTGTTAAAATGTAACGTGTGGTGAGTGTTACGTTTAACGTTTAATAAGTGCTTGCTTGGAAATCCGTTAGGCGACCGGTAACTTTTATGAACGCTTTCTCGGATTTCCATTCGGTAATTGATTAACTATGAAGCGCTACGTTATATGATATTATTTAATAACAATTCCATATATGTCCTACCTTTCGAACAACAAAACATGTTGCTATGCCAAACAACTGGCATTTAATCACAAACCAATTAATCATGTGCGTGTGATCGTTATACAATTAAAACGCCATCATGTATCAGTCTGTTAATGTATTTCAACATCTTACAGCTATAACCATTCGCATGCAATCAACGAATAAATCACCCCGAACATCGACAATGACGTTAATCAATATACATACACAAGGGACGGTTATTACATATAACCTCCGCTACTGTCCATGTAAATATCTGAATTTCCAGCTGTATTGGCCGCCACAGGACACGGAACGAGTCATTCATAAGCGCAATCCCAAACTAATTGTCGCTATTTGTAATGTGTGCGCACGTTCTGATTCATAAGCGCAATCCCAAACTAATTGTCGCAATTTGTAATGTGTGCACACGTTCTGATTCATAGCGCAATCTCCAACTATTTGTCGCTATTTGTAATGTGTGCACACGTTCTGATTCATAAGCGCAATCCCAAACTAATTGTCGCTATGTGTTATGTGTGCGCACGTTCTGATTCATAGCGCAATTCCAAACTAATTGTCGCTATTTATATGTGTGCGCATGTTCTGATTCATAGCTCAATCCCAAACTAATTGTCGCTATTTGTAATGTGTGCACACGTTCTGATTCATAAGCGCGATCCCAAACTAATTGTCGCTATTTGTAATGTGTGCACACGTTCTGATTCATAGCGCGATCCCAAACTAATTGTCGCTATTTGTAATGTGTGCACACGTTCTGATTCATAAGTGCATTCCCAAACTAATTGCCGCTATTTGTAATGTGTGCGCACGTTCTGATTCATAAGCGCAATCCCAAACTAATTGTCGCTATTTGTAATGTGTGCGCACGTTCTGATTCATAAGCGCAATCTCAAACTAATTGTCGCTATGTGTTATGTGTGCGCACGTTCTGATTCATAGCGCAATTCCAAACTAATTGTCGCTATTTATATGTGTGCGCATGTTCTGATTCATAGCTCAATCCCAAACTAATTGTCGCTATTTGTAATGTGTGCGCATGTTCTGATTCATAGCGCAATCCCAAACTAATTGTCGCTATGCGTAATGTGTGCGCACGTTCTGATTCATAAGCGCAATCCCAAACTAATTGTCGCTATGTGTAATGTGTGCGCACGTTCTGATTCATAGCGCAATCCCAAACTAATTGTCGCTATTTGTAATGTGTGCGCATGTTCTGATTCATAGCGCAATCCCAAACTAATTGTCGCTATTTGTAATGTGTGCGCATGTTCTGATTCATAGCGCAATCCCAAACTAATTGTCGCTATTTGTAATGTGTGCGCATGTTCTGATTCATAGCGCAATCCCAAACTAATTGTCGCTATTTGTAATGTGTGCGCACGTTCTGATTCATAAACGCAATCCCAAACTAATTGTCGCTATGTGTAATGTGTGCGCACGTTCTGATTCATAAGCGCAATCCCAAACTTATTGTCGCTATTTGTAATGTGTGCGCACGTTCTGATTCATAAGCGCAATCCAAAACTAATTGTCGCTATATGTAATATGTGCACACGTTCTGATTCATAAGCGCAATCCCAAACTAATTGTCGCTATTTGGTATGTGTGCGCACGTTCTGATTCATAAGCGCAATTCCAAACTAATTGTCGCTATTTGTAATGTGTGCGCACGTTCTGATTTGAGCTATACGGACCGTTGAAGTATGGGGTATATTTCAAGCGTATTGTTGTAATTTGTGTGGCTTACCTTTTTTAATTCCTACATATACACTTCGCAATTTGCAATATCATTACATCTAAACGTTGGCTTAAAAGGCGGTTTGCCCGCGCAGTCGTTGTAGCCTGACACATTTGAAAGCGAGCAAACGTTGCCATGTTTTATGACAATCTTTAGAGTTAAATGGTAAGGTAACTTTAAACTCAACTTGTTATGCAGCATAAAATAAAGATTTTGTTTCTGTAGGTAAACGGAAAATAAATGCTATACATATGTGGCCTATATCATGAAGGGACAAATCAATTTAATGCAATACTTTAAATACGTATTATGTCAGTAAGAGCGAATACATGTATATACAATTAATTCACGCTGATTCCTATATTTAAAACAAAAAAAAACGAGACATATGTTTAAGCTTCGTGCACTCCTAAAGTTTCAACAGATGCGTACGTAAGGTGTCGTGTCCACTAATGGTGTGGCTAAACAAAGCGGCGTTACATATGAGCTGTGGTCTGTGACTGTGCGTTAAGTGTCGTTCCAGATTAGCCTGTGAAGTCCGCACAGGCTTATCAGAGACGACACTTTCCGCCTGAACTCGATTTTTGCTAATAAGAGAATCTCTACAAATGAAAAATAATATAAATGGGAAAGTGTCGTCCTTAATAAGCCTGTGCGGACTGCACAGGCTAATCTGGGATGACTCTTTAAGCATTTGCATTAAAGGCCATTTTCACAGAACACGGTCCATATTAAAATACTATACATATTTTTACCCAAAGGAATACCCACACAATCACATCTAAATCGATAAATCGGCGGCTTATTCTTTACATAAATGCTCCCATTTAAATTAAATGCAACTTGATAATCCATTGCATTGTAAGTTAGATAAGTTTTCCAAAAATAAATGAATATCATGTTAATAGTATATGATCCAAAAGTATGTATTTGATATTACTGTAATCGTTGTTGAAGCAAAACCGAACGGAATCTCGTTTTAATACTGCATTATCATGGAATACGAATGAACTTGTCAGTTTTGTAGTCATATATAATGCGCCTTTAATTATTGTAAAAGCCAACTTACCTATCAGCTATGAAACAAATGTACAGGACTCGAAAAATTCACCTATGTGATAAAGAAGTATGCTTTCCACGGTTGCACGATCACTGGTGTTGTAACCAAACCAGGTGGCCTCGGTAAGGAATACATCGTTGGAGGAGGATACGGGTACGAACACTGTGATGCCGGGTTTCTCGAAGTGATGGGACAGGTTGTACGTCTTTATCAAGGAGGCGAACTGTAAACAAAAATAAGTCATGGTCTGGGAAAACGGGGCTAAATGCATGTGCGTACAATTGCGTCCTATATTAGCCTGTAAAATCCGCACCGGACAGACGTTTCAAGGACGACACTTTCTGTCTGGAAGGGATTTGCATTTTGAGAAACTTCCTTTGAACAAAGCAAGTCCATTAAAGCTGATATTGTCGTCCCTGGTTAGCCTGTGCGAAATCAATGATTGTGCGTTAAGTGTCGTCCCAAAAAAAGCTTGAACACTCAGCACATGCTTATCTCGGACGACACTTTTCGCTCAAAGATCCAGTCAGTTTCTCGGACAACACTTTTCGCTCAAAGATCCAGTCAGTTTCTAGGACGACACTTTTCGCTCAAAGATCCAGTCAGTTTCTTGGACGACACTTTTCGCTCAAAGATCCAGTCAATTTTTCAAGAACGTGTCTGAAATCACTTGCACGTGTAACATTATAATTAACAGCGAATGCTCTTATAATTACAACGTTTACTTATACATTATTGCGGATGTAGTTGGTAAACCGTTTCCTACTGCGTATGAGGAGGTCACATTAACATAAACAAACTGTTAATTTCTTAAGACAGGACACTTAGATAAGTATAACCTTTGGGGTTGACGCTTCCTGGTGGCCTTTATGTAATATTGTTTTAGAGAAATCTGAATCGATTTTACTTACAGCTGAATGAACATGAACAAACGGATTTGTCGTTATTTCTGTACAAACGTATAACCAATGGAAACATAAATAGGTAAGTTATATAAATCCTAAGTGATTTAATAATTTCCAACATGTATTTCGCCATTTTAAATCTTACTTTGTTCAAACTCTGTCCTGGGGAATACTGGCAGTTGTTTAATATGCATGGGCGTGTCAATGTATAAACTCTGCACAGGAATGATCATGAAATAATAAACAGACACTGCGAATTTTTATGCCAAACAGTAACGCTTGAATAAGAAACGTAATATGAAAGGGGTCTGGAATATTCTGAAACGTGCGCGTTTATGATCTAACTGAAGCATTTTAATTTGCAACGCATTGTTCATATCGGTTTTATAAACTTGTTCACGAAAATTCATAGCACATATCTGTGTTGCTATATTATTTATTTATTTTTTAAAAACCGCTTGTCAGTCAATAATTTAAGACGCAATTCAAAATAACAATAGAAACATAACAACATACATACTTTGCAACAAATAGCCTTACGTTTTGGAAATTAATGTATTTCTATGATTTGTGTTTTTGTTTTGGTTTGTTTTAATTCGTTAATTCAAATGACTAATTTCCATATGTGTATTGTTACTCAATAATAGCGACACAAAAACACAAGTACTACAGATGCGATTTGTAATACAAGACACGTTTTCACCTGAATAATGGAATGCATATTGATATTTATACATCTGTATTGCAAAAAACTTCTCATCTGCGAAACTTTCAAATTACCATCGTATTATATGTTTAAACATAAAATGTATGGGGCATTCGACCTTTGGCGACGTATCTGGCATAGCAATTGACTTTTTTTGTATGTCTTGAATTAAATAACAATGTATGGGCCTGGTGAAAAACTATTGATTTTGTGATTTTATTAGTATGGTTGGCGTCAGTTCAGAGCATGATGCCGTCGTTGGTTTTCGGACGCTTGCAGTACCTTACATGTTTCATACATATACCATACATACACTGTTGTTTTATAATGCAATCCTACATCATGAGTATTGAATAGGAAGGAATATAAAGGAATACACACTGGTAGCATATATATAGTTGTTAAAACAATATTTCTTCTAGACAACAAATCATATTTGCTGACAAAAATAACTCCGTGACAATACCACATCTTTTACGCTCAGAATCGAAATAAATGACAGTACTTTCCCTTCAATAATTATTACAACACTAGTAGAGTTACTGCATAAGTTTTTAAGGAAGGATCAGAAAATGACACAGGGTGTGTCAGTCTCTATTAGAATAAATCACTTCTTAATAGGGATTGCCATATAAAGCTATTAAGTATATGTGAACTAATTAAATATGAAGAACTATACACCGGACGACCATTGAAAATGTCATAACTGTTCTCAAATTTATGAATAATGATGCAGGAGACAAAAATGTCAATATCTGTATTTGTACAACTGCGGTTCGCGTAGATATACTCGTAACATAAAACAAAGATTGAAAAATCATATGGATAAAATATATTCTTTACAAGAAGCGACCAGTGTGTTAATTTCGGGAAATAAGTACTTAAGAACAGAAAAAATACGGTACTTTAGACTGATGAAGATTTTTAAAGAAAGATGTAAAAAAAAGAAAACAAACAACTAATTATATCAACTGATTTTAGAATGAATAATTTAACATAAGATAGCTACTTTCGAAGTTGATATCTACATATTCCAAATGATAGGCCTCACAATCATGACCAAAGAAGTTATAAAGGCCAACCTTGCGCAGTCTATTCCAGTATTGTATGTGTTGATATAAGGTCTTCCGGTGATGTGCAGGAGGTATCACAGTCATCCCCAGGGTTGCCATGACAATCAAGACAGTTCCAACTATAGTCAACACGACACATATTTTCATGTTTGCCTTACAACCACAATATCATCATGAGTGTTGGCATTTTCGCTGTCTCATCCTTTCTTTCACTTTCTCGTCAGTGTTTCATGCTGATTGACCACACTTTGTATCCATTATATCCAAAATCGGCGCGGCGCGTATTGGACCAAATGAAATCGCTTGCTTTCCATCAATACTTTAATTACATATGCTCACAATCGCATACTTGCATCAGTATAATGTGTTCTTTTCTGTATGTAGTCCGTAAAAGCAAGAATTCCTTTAATATCCTCTACTAAAGAAACACTTAGATTCAATACTCGATCAGAACATATAAATATTAAAACAATGAAAGTAAGCTTTGCACTATTTACTTATGTTATCGTCATGGATAAACGTTGTGTTATTATAACCGAGGATTATCCAGTATTATCAAGATCTGTACAAATCTGTATCTTACAACCAATGTAACGCTTGCAATTTGCTACGAACATCGTTAATGTATAACCATTGTTAACAGTGCGTTCGCAAATCGACTTAGTAACAATTTGTTATCAATAAATCCCTACTCGTTCTCTCTCCCTGTCTCCAGCGCCAGTTCAATCATTTGCGCACACACTTACATCTCAAGCTAACAGCAATGCTCACGTCTCAATGCCTTCAATTTGGCATGTACCACGAAATGTGAGTATCCTTTACGCGGTCATTTACGCCTCACTTGACCCGTCTTTGCAATCATACGTGCAGTACGCAAGCCAACCAGTCAACGAGCGTTAATACAATTACAACTAAAGTATATATCGTTTGTATTATAATATACGGCATTTCAGTGCCGCCTTATTATCGTATTTTCAATATTATACAATGTATCATATGAAAATTGAACTAGATGTAATATCATTTCGATTATTATAAGATCTTAATTAATAATACACAAACCAGGCTGACTACCCTGAAAGACATCACCAATGCAGTCAGTAAATATCCCATAAGGTACACGTTATTCACGTGTTTGTTTTAACAGCGCCTTATCAACGTTAAAACGCGTTTTCAATTTCGCTGGTCTTACAGCGCACACCGTTATCCTTAAAAGGCGGCCATTGATAAACACATGCACAAAATCCGATAGTTGGAACGAGTTCCTTACAATGTACAAAAGGTTCACACAAAATCTACTTAATTATACATATTACAAACGCATGCGTAAAAGCTTTTGTACTTGGCTAGATAATTATTAAAAACACTCAATCATTTTGAATAAGATACTAGTATTTTGTGGATTATCATTATATTTCATTATACTTCCATTCACAAGAGCGTGTGTAGAAAGCGTATGCGCTATAAAGATGTCACATTGTGAACGCGTCTTTAACAAACAAAAATCTATTTTATTTCACCCATCGTTTGATATAAACAATCTAAAACACACATAGCCAAAATGCCAAAAATGTTCATGGAAAGAAACAGACAATTCAGTACATGTAATTGTTTTCTAATAGCAGTGATGGCAATACAAAAACTGTGACAGACCGCTACCAAGATCTCTAGAAAGTCTAGGAGGTTTATCTAATGAAACGGTGTTTGCTTTGATGATCAGCGTGTTTGATCAGGCGGTGAAAAGACAATAGTCTCAGATGAGAATCGGCAGCTATTGCAGACCTATGATGATTGCAAACACCGTTGTTTTCTATGAGAAGATACTACCATGCTTCAATATTTCGAGTCTGATTTCAACGTATACTTTTAATACTGCGTTCTCTACAAATTGTTGTTCACACAACATTACCGTGTACGCTAAATACGTATTACAGAGATTGACTTTTTAAAAAAAACGTAACAGATCAATAAATAAGTGTAGTTTTCAAAAGCAATTATGCTTGTTTCATTCATTCTCATAATCATGTTTTATTCCTTGTAAGTGAACATTTTGTGTACACTGCATACTACATTTAAAACGATATACATTTTTCTTTACCCCTTTACCTCATTTACAAAGTTAAATTTAATTACAGACTTTTCTTACCATATTCAAGTTTTATTCATTTCCAGCCCCTAGATACTGATGGGCAGCAAACAGCATACAGCCTGAACAGAGTGCGAGTTACTCGCAGGCTGTTCTCGTTGTATGCTGGTTGCAAAAACCATTTCATGTTCACTTTCTGATGGGGAAAGGGTTAAATCCTCTTTAAAGAATTGGCATTGGTGCGATTACTTAAACATCAACTTACCAATAAAGTATTGGTGTACACACTCTATTTACTCCATATTTGTTGTTAACAAGATTTTAAAGTGTACATTTCCATAAAGTTAAAAAAGTGCTGCTTTTATTAAACGCTAAACGATTTAGATTTCGGTAAACGGGCGGAAGCAAAATATTATAAACTTACATAGCAAATTGAACTAGTTATCCACAATATATTATAGATTTTTATCAATACGTAATCTCAGAAAGCATCGCTCTATTGGAGTAGAAAGAAAAACAAAATGTCCAATTAAGATGACAATAGTGGCGTTGCCAGTTTCTCTGTTCTGCGTATGGAAAGTCACGTATTGTTTCACGAGTGTACCTACGAAACGTTTCAAAATCGCGTGTCGCATTTTAAATATTTGATCGCCATAATAACACGTCCCGTATGCAAATCCGTCCTGCGTATTTCTGTTTCGGCGATAAAATCTGTCTGGCAACGAATGATTGACTGCTAATTGCAGGACAAATCAAAGCATTGAAGACAGCTGTTTATGAGAGTGCTACGAATCTTTCCCTGTACAGTTGTGAGACTAACAATATCTTGAAGACCTGCTATTATTGTGAAGTTTTTAATGTCATTTTGATGTACTGTTCATTTTCACTAGCGTTTGAATAGCATTTTTGCAGGCTCAGTTATGCCAATTAAATAGTTACGAACTTTTGATTTAATCTTACCTTCATATTGTTATAATTTGTAACTGTATAGACCTAATACTATTTACTTTGGACGAAAAGTAACAAAGTCTCTTTGAAGCGTTTGTTTTACATTTTAGACATGGCTTCAACGAAAACAATGTACAACCATTTGTTCATGTGGATAGCACGTGCTATATTAGAATAACAGACATCTCATATTTAATTCTATATTGTGGCCTTGGGTATGTCTAGTTTTTATTGAATTATCCTCGGTGCACTAAATCCTGACACACATTTATAATTACGTGTGTGTGGTTTTGGCTTGTCATGGTGTAAGTCTGTGAGTATTATTTTCTAAACTGCTCTTCTTCAGACGACATTTCATTTTTAATAGCGACAACATTTGCACTATTTGCACTATTTAAACTTCTCTATTGTGAATGATCGACTTAATGTTAATATCATAACCTTTTTGAAGCGGCGACAGTTTTGTAAAATAGAACATTTATTTTGAAGGAGATGTGAACAATTGCAAATGGACATAAAAGTGTGTTAACACTACATGATGTTTCGACGCAAAGCAAACTGAGGAAATCGGACCTTATTCAAAGAAGGTGCGTGACATATCGAACTCTTTGGACCTGAATCCTAGCTACAAACAAACGTATTTAAGTGCAAATGATCTAAAAATGTTGTTAGTCTACGCCCACAAATCTTTTAAATGACTTAGATTCAAGACCAGCGATTACCAGATAAGGTGAGGATCAAAGACGAATAGAAGGAGAGCTGTAAATGGTGAGTCACAAATGCTTTCAATTAAGTACGGAGATATTGGAATGGATTTACCAATATTCAGAGGGAGTAATCACTTGATAGTCAAGATGGCGACGGTCATGCAGAGGCAAGTATATTTCGCCGTTTTATACCCTTAATTACTTGTATTATTTTTTTAAATGCCGCTCACTTTCCAGTCAAATTAGCAAAATAGCGTTTGTTTTGTATAAATATTCGCTCAATATGTCGACTTTACTCGATGCAAAATTTTTAGCGGGATGACCTTAATACAGCTCAACTAAGAAAATTTGCGGGGAATAAAGTCGGGATATATAGCGAATTTTAATACGAAATAAACCCTCATCACCTTTTTACTGATATGGCTAGAAAGTGAGCGTTATTTTACAATTTAACAAAATAAATAAAGGGTATAAAACGGCGAACAATATTTGTATCGGCATGAACGTCGCCATCTTGACTATCATGTTATTATCCCCTCTGATATTGGTCGTTCCGAGTTTAACAAAATGAGTACCGGTATGTATCTGCGGGTCGTTCACAGGGTGCAGGATCACGTGACTTTGTGGGGTTCCCAATTACACGTTAATGGATGAAAACAAACCGGTAAGATGTGCTTGTTTTTCAAATAATTTTTTTAAACAATTTTTCTGAAGAATTTCAACTCGTGCATAAAAGACAGATTTGTATGCTGCTTATGGCAATGTGAAATACATCAGAATTACTTTAATTAATAACCCTGTGTATTTGTTCAAAAAGAGGGCCTGAAAGGCCCAAAGTCGCTCACCTGAGATTACAAGATATTATTGGGACAAATCTTCTCACCAAGTTTCATGAAGATCGGAAAATAAATGTGGCCTCTAGATCGTTAACAAGGTTTTACTATGTAGCCATTTAAGGAAAAATGCCTCGCCCCCTGGCAGCCATGTTTTTCAACCAACTGGCATCATTTTTGAACTCGTCCACTATATTATTGGGATAAATCTTCTTACCAAGTTTCATGAAGATCGGATAATAAATGTGACCTCTAGAGTGTCAACAAGGTTTTACTATAGCCATACATGTATAAGGAAAAATGCCCCGCCCCCGTGGTGGCCATGTTTTTCAACCAACCAGAATCATCTTTGAACTCGCCCAAGATATGAATGGGATGAATCTTCTGACCAAATTTCATGAAGATCGGAAAATAAATGGCCTCTAGAGTGTTAACAAAGTTTTACTATAGCCATATAAGGAAAAATGTCCCGCCCCTTGGCAGCCATGTTTTTCAAGCAAATGTACTCATTTTCGAACTCATTCAAGTATTATTGAGACCAACCCTCTGACTAAATTACATGAAGATTGGAAATAAATGTGGCCTCTAGAGAGTTAAACAAGGCAAATGTGGACGCCGCACAACGCACGACGGACAACGGACAACGGACGACGGACAAAAGGCGATCACAAAAGCTCACCATGAGCACGTTGTGCTCAGGTGAGATAGAAAGTCAATGTGTAATTGTGCATTGTGTCCGCAATTAAGCATAAAAAGTTTATCGTCATATACAAATGCACGTTAAATTTACAGACATGCGTGCTGAATATGAATTATTACAATGTTCAAATTACATTCATCAATTAATAAATCACTTATCACTGGAGAGTGAGAGTGTTCTAGATTACAAGTTATAATGTGACATGGAATACATATATAGGTATCAATACATTTGATACATCCATGGTTAACAAACAACATGTAACAAGCATAGTACACTCAATTGTTAGTATAGGTTATAGTTCTTATTACCATATCATGTGATAATAAACAAAGTCAAAATAAATATTCTGTTCTGTTATGTTCTGTAATTCACGGTTATGGTTTACGCAACGTGAAATGTGTCACCGATGTCAGAGGTATTCAATGATTTATTCTTAAACATTAATATATCGAGACAGACTGCGAGAAAAAACTGTCTTTTATGCACTTACGATTTTTGAAAATATATTTCAATAACTTGAGAGATTTGCAAAAATAAAATTCTTAGCGGTATGTTTACATTCTAACCAGCTCGTCCGTGTGTAAACCAGTGAAAACCCCGTTGAGTACCGCTAATTCAGCTGTGTACGGGGAACTAGGGCGATAGCCATAATATATAAATCGCTATGTACGAATTATAAAATATTTCATAAAATTGTATACGGTTAAACAAACTAATTGTATATTATATAGAACACTATGTTATATGAGAAATGGTGCTGAAAATAAAATACGATGTAACAATTGGATTACCAAAGTACGAGACTTACTTCAAAACACTGGTTTTGTAGATGTTTGGATGTACCCAGAATCAGTAAATGCAAATGTATTTATTCCTATATTTAAAAAAAATTTACTAATTGATATGTACATAGGTTTGTGGCTAAATGATTTAAACGTTAAAAGTTCATTAACTTTATACAAAGAATTGAAACATCGATTTGAACTAACTGATTACCTTAACATAATCCAAATCTTTAATTGAAGAACATACATATCAAAATTAAGACTTTCGTCCCATATGTTAAAAATTGAATATGGGAGACATTCAAATATTCCTAAAAACGAACGCAAATGTAATATATGTAACTCAAATGATATTGAAGACGAATACCATTTTGTAATTGTATATCCTCTTTAAACAGATATAAGAAAAATGTATATTGAAAAATTCTATTATAACCGACCTAGTATGCATAAATTTATTCTTTTGTTAACAAGTAATAAAACCAAAATCCTAAATAAACTCGCGATATATTGTAAAAATGCTTTTAAAATGAGAACTGATACATTGAATGCAAACGTTGAGTAATTAGATGGCCTAATTGCATTTTTAAAACCTTTTTATGTACGAGTTTGGTCACTTTCGCATTACTATGCATGTGCTTATTGCTTATATATTGTCAGTTTTGTATATGTAACGATGAACTGTAAATGTTCAAGTTATATGAATAAACTTTCTGTTCTGTTCTGTTCTGTTGATTCTGAGCCCTGTATACTGTAAACTGATCGAGAACGCTTGACCGAGACGACGTTTAAATTGTACAATATGGTAGCACACCGTTACGTCTTATTTTCAAATTTCACAGTAAACCTAATACTTGAATTTGTATTATGCAAGGGTTGTCAGTCTTTAAAACATTTATAGATTATTTACTATTTTTAATGTAAATAATAGAATACACAACAATAAAGTCGGGTGCATTAAAACTCTGAAATTTATATCAAAATATATTTAAAAGGAAATAAAATAAACTTGTGAACATTGGCCATTTAAAAATATTTCATTGTTATAACTACATGGTACAATGTGAGTTTCCTGAAAAGCGCAACTGATTAACAAACAAAACAAATATGTTCCTCGTTTTGGGAAAACAGGACTAAGTGCATGAGCGTCAAGAGTCGTCCCAGATTTGCCTGTTCAGTCTCAGGCTCTTAAGGAACGACACTTTCCGCCTTAGCTGGATCTTCGCTAAGAAGAGACTTCTTTTAAACGAAAAATACCATAAAAGTAGTAAGTGTCTTTCTTGTTAGAGTGTGCGTACATGCTTTAAGCCTGAATTTCCCAGAACGAGTCTCATATATTCACGTATGACGCTTCAATGCAATAACAGTGATTTCAATTAGAGCAGAATCCTGCATTTTGATTCCAGCAAGTTGCAGTTTCCTAATTGTTGACTAGTACAGAAAAATAGCATTGCATTTCTTTGACACATTTATTTTCCACAATCCAACTTGAAAAAAAGGACAATAAATGATCATTTATGGAAATAATAAAGCTTTTATGAAAATGTTGTATTTATTATTATAATAAAGAAGCTATTACAAACCCTTAAAGTGATATTATGGGCATTAAACAGTATATAGGTGTCTATCGCAACCGTTGTTTAGTTTTGGTGTTCATACTTCATATACACTTATATATGTTAATGCAGCATCAACATACTAAAACAATACCACGGAAAGAGAAAAATAATCAATTGAATATCAACCGTACTTTCATTTTGACAAATGGCGACAGAAAAGAATCGATGTACGATGTGAGTCTAAATGTAGTTTTCATGCAGATTCGTTCATACGACACAAAGACACAATTTTGTTTTACGGATCATTTCGGCCTAGAGGACTGGGTGAGTCATGTAAAATATAGAACATAATATTTTTTTTTATAAACAACTGGTAGCAAGATGAGTCGTATATAATTGGTCAGTTACTAAATTTTAACTAATAATTTTGACCTATTAATTATTTTCAGCTCAATTCAACAGTGAAAAATGACCACAATATAACTTTTAACATGCATTCAAGAACATTTCAAGTAACTTCAGTATTTTGACCGTAATAATTTTTTATTTCGACCCTTTATTATTTTGAGACCTTGTGTCATTTTGACGCCTGATTTTCAAAATCTACTGAAATCCCTGAATAACATTTCAACTGATGAAAGTATATTCTACTCTGCTAATCGGAAGCTAGTTTACGAGGATAAAAAGTCTCTTAAAACTGATAACAGTCGAATAAATGTTGTTAAAAGCGCTAGTGAAGTCAAGAAATATGTCTATTAAGGTTCGCAACGTCAATGCGGGATCTTAATAACTTACGCGATTTATATACCACCATATCATGTTAGCTTTTAGAACTTATCAGAGCAACCCTACACGTATCAGCTCCTGTCAGTTTCATTACTCCAGTTTTATATTTATATACTTTTAACGGAGACATATATAAGCATGGTAAATAGCAAACTGCAAACCTTTCAACACCGCAATGTAAATGTAACACAAGTACACAAAATAAACAAAATTGACAAAACAGTGTAAACAATGTATGGTAGACAACAATAGACTGGCACCTTTGTATAAATGTAACGTATAGCACGCAACCGCCAGCATATGAAACCGCCAGTATATGAAATCTTGTGGCAAAACGACTTGTTAAACAGTTTGAAAATAAATATTAGCTGTTTTCATGCATAGAAAATTTGTCACTGCGAACTGCACATGCTAATCTGGGACGACACTTAACGCACATGCATTAAGCCCCTTTTTCACAGAGCATGGCTCATTTATATACTTTTACGGAGATATATATATATATATAAGCCTTGTTAATAGCAAACTCCAACCGCAATGTAAATGTAACACAAGTACACACAATAAACGAAATTGACAAAACAGTGTTAACAACGTAACCTCCTTAAGATAATCTATCGTATGGTAGACAACAACAGACTGGTACCAGATAACCTATCGTATGGTAGACACCAATATACTGGTACCAGATAACCTATCGTAGACAATAACAGACTGGTACCTTTGTACACATGTTACGTATAGCACTCAACCGCCTGAATATGAAAACTTGTGGCAAAGCGACATGTTTGAAAATAAATATTAGCTATTTGTATGCATAAAAAATTATATAACAACTTTTGCGAATATATCAAAACCAAACATAAAACCAAGGAGCACATTTACATCAAATCGCCCCATTGGTACCAACAAATTGGTACCACGTGACATGTAAGCTAAATGGCACGTGGTACCTTTTTACACTAATGGGGCGAAAAACGAACATAATACAACTAAGACGCTACATTTCGCCTTTAAATTCGACATGAAAACTGACACACCAATTCATATCTCTTTAGATTTTTCTCTCAAATACATTTTAGATATTGGCCCTTTCAAAAGAAATACCGCCATTATGCCTCACACTCGCGAAAAATGCGTGAACATAATATGCTGATTTAATACGTTTAAAAGGGACCTTTTGACAGATTGTGGCATGTTTCGTTAAATGCTTTATATTTATAAATGTAAACATCGGACCTTACAAGCTCCAGTAAGAAAACAAGAATACAATTAAAGAAAGAAATTAGTAATCATCAACTGGGCTCGAACCACTGACCCCTGCAGTAAAAGACTATAGCTTCTACCACTACGTCATCCGTGCTCTGACATACAATGCTAACTGTATTTTATACTTTATATAAGCAATGCTCATAGATTCACAAAATATAACGACCACAACAGAAGTATCCAAATTATTCAATCGTTTCGCGTTGCTGCGCTTTATAAATGTCAGGTTTTTAAATCGTCAAAATATGCCTATAACGGGCATTTTAGAGCATGGTAAATGTTCAGTATTACTTGTTTACTCACAAATATCTAACTACTACGAAAATTTGCGATTCTGAAACATTTGTTTCTATTTTGTCAATATACCAAAACGTGAATACGTCCCTTTAAAGTACATGTATATCGGTCTTAATCGCCAGTCCACCAATTATGTTACATAAAGTAACAGATGACTAAAATGATCGAACGATTTATGTTCTATTTAATCTGTAATACGAATTTTACAATGCAATTTTGTTTGTTCGTGCATCAACCTATTAATTAAATACCTCGTTCTTGATCGTCTCTCAAAACCACCTGTACACAAAACCTCCACATGACACCATCACGAGCCGAACAACAATTACAAGTAATTATCTACAAGAGGTTCGTAACAATACCCAATACCTTGATAACGAGTTAAGGTAGGCATCTTTCCAATAGCGAGAATACTTGAAATAACAATGCAAACTTTTTGTGCGATTTGTAGATATTAACCCATTCATGCCTAGCGTCTAGAAAAAATACTTGGCAAACAGCGTAGACCCGGATGAGACGCCACATGATGCATCATGCGGCGTCTCATCAGGGTCTGCGCTGTTTGCTTAAAGGAATTTATGTAAGAAATGTTCTAAATATAAAAATAAATATACTAGACATCCCTAAGTTTAGAAATAAATGGATCCAATTTAGAAGGATGGGAAACCGGAAAATACAAAGGATATCGAACCTAATTATCAATTGACCATTCTCGACGGACAAAGGTTCGTAGCACGTAATCCTTACGATTGTCAATCCTATTTTCCAAACGCGATGAAACAGGTGTTAAAGATGAGAATAGTCTCCCCCCCCCCACAATGGATTGGGCTTTAATCGCTTCGTGGTGGTTGCTAGGCGTTTATTTAACATTCGACATTGGATGAATTTTTTTTTATAACGTTACAATATCCAAAATATCGATTCCGCTTATTGAAAGCCCTGATTTAAAAAAAGGTTTTATTTTTGCTGAATATTTAATACTCTTAAACTTGAAGCTGAAAAACAATTGACATATTCAAACTACTAAACAAAATTCCAATGTATAGTTATTCAACTTTTGGTTAAGTCTTAGAGTTTAAACCTTGTAATAAAAGAAAACAATCTCTATACATGCACACAACTTTTCTTGGGCTATTAAAGAATATTATTTCGTGCATACAAACGTAGTTTCAACGCTATTCTACGCGACCATTATACACCTCAATTTTTTATCGAATCATTTTTTTTCAGTGAACGATATTCTTTCATTTGAAGGTCAAACATAAAACACAAATAATAGCGCAATGCACTACCGAAATATAAAACAAGGCTGAACTTTCTATTGATGTCTGGTCTAACGAGCGGGTATTGGCAATTTGTAAGAATAAAGATCAAATCGTGATCGTAAAGTCAGTGTAGCATGTAGGAGTGTTAAACGTCAACGATAGTGTTTTTTTATTATTTATTAATAAGACTATCAATATGCTTTCTAAGTTTCCGCTAACTTTATAAATCGTCGCTTACTGACCAAGTTAATGCTTATTTTATAAGTTGACGCTGACTTTATAAGCTGACGCTTACTTTAAAAGTTGACACTCACTTCATATGTTGAAGCTTACTTTATTTAATAAGAATTAATAAGACAATCATTATGCTTTATAAGTTGCCGCTAACCTTATTAATCGTCTCTTACCGTAAAAGTTGAAGCTTACTTTATAAGTTGACGCTTACTTTATAAGTTGATTCTTACTTTATAAGTTGACGCTTACTGACTCTTACTTTATAAGTTGACGCTTCCTTTATAAGTTGACGCTTACTTCACATGTTGAAGCTTACTTTATAAGTTGACACTTACTTTATAAGTTGATGCTTACTTTATAAGTTGACGCTTACTTTATAAGTTGACGCTTACTTAATAAGTTGACGCTTGGTTAATAAGTTGACGCTTCATTTATAAGTCGACGCTTCATTTATATGTTGACGCTTAGTTTATAAGTTGTCGCTTAGTTTATAAGTTGACGCTTACTTTATAAGTTGACGCTTACTTTATAAGTGGATTCTTACTTTACATGTTGAAGCTTACTTTAAAAAGTTGACATTCACTTCATAAGTTGAAGCTTACTTTATAAGTTGACTTATACCTTATAAGTTGAAGCATACTTTATAAGTTGACGCTTACTTTATATGTTGAAGCTTAATTTAAAAAGTTGACACTTAATTAATAAGTTGAATCTTTCTTTATATGTTGACGCTTACTTAAAAATGTACGCTTTCTCTATAAGTTGAAGCTTACTTTATAAGTTGACGCTTACTTAAAACTGTACGTTTTCTCTATAAGTTGACGCTCATTAAGAATTGTGCGGTTACTTCAAACCATCAGTTATTGATCAGGGAGCGTTTCTCTCTAAATTCTTAAACAGCGATGAAAGTTAGTTTGTTTTGGCATATGTTTAATGTCTTGACATTTCAAAACGCCAACGCAGAGATAGAATATTGGCTGATTGTGTTATAAATCTGCTTATGAATCTCTAAGCGTCCGGCAGCCATGTTTTATTGTTCATTAACCATTTCAGGCGTTCCAATTTGCACATTCAATGTTTAAAGACCCTGGTGAAATGTTGTTCAGTTCATGCCACCTGAATATTTACTTGATAGACAGGCGTAAACAATATTGTATAAACAAAAGCCATTCTGCATATTACCTTGCAATAAAAGAAAACTATATTTAAATCATAATGTCCTCGGCTTATGTTCAGCCAAGGGCCGTTTAATCATTTGTCATATTTAAAAACATATTAACAATATAAAATATTCACTCTGCCAAAAAAATACTGCATTTAATCACGGTTATAAATAACATACGCAAGTTGAAGTCGATGCTTAAATAATCGGTTTTTAAAGTCTTATTATTTTATTCACAATAAATTGATCAGAAAAATGCATTTACATACATTTTGGCAGAAAGGTCATTACAATTTATATGATAAAAGCTCCTTTAAGACGTGTTCGTTACAACAATATTTACTTTCAAAAATGTAAATCCACTTCAATAAGAATGAAAATATTTCAATCAATGGAGAAATATCAATAATGTTTACTTGAATGGATTTTCCTTTTACGATCTATTTTGAATGATAAAATTGATGATTTCGTATTGGACTTATTTTGGTAATAAAAGACTGTGCTATAAATGTAAATGCCAAGTTTTGAGTTCAAATAAAACATAAATAACTACAATATATATAATTTTAAGCTCCTATCAAGTATTATATCTTCAACAATCTACTTTATGCGTATAATTTCACAAATCTGTTCTTGTGAAGTTATCTTGCTAATTGCAATATTGCACTAAAACTTACAACAGTAAATATCCGTTTATCGACTTTTCCACTAATACTATTCTAACTTTATCCATCGTAAAATGAGATTGTTATTATCATCTATGACAATACATACAAACACCAGAGGGATGAAAACATTAAATCCTTCAATTTTCAAAAACTTTTAGATTGAATTCGTTTTGTCGTTATTTGAAAGAATCATTGAATTGAAGCGTACACAAAATGCGCGTTACAAGAAATAACTCACACAATCCACAATGAATTATCTGCACACAACTAGAACAAGGTTTGATGTATAAATACGTTTCACAATGAGTGTCAGCGACTCTACCTATTTAAACATAACTGCGTCTTTCTTTCCTTATCCTGACATAGTGATACAATACGCTCACAGTATCACATAAGCACTAAGCACTAGGCATTAATCCATCTCCATCAATGCAAAAATTGCTACCTTAGACTGGACATGGCGTGGGTAAATATAATTAGCACTAATAGCCGCCAGTCCAGTAGACTGGTCACCTGGTAAAGGGAATATTTACCTATCAACAGTTCACATAATATGATTACCACTGATAGCCGCCTGTCCAGTGGACTGGTCACCTGGTAAAGGGAATATTTACTTCCCAAGTTCCCATGAACAGTTTAAATAAGCGTCGCGCTGGACAACGGGCCATAGTGCATGGGCGTAAGGTTTCGTATGAGATAAGCCTGTGCACTCAACGCAGGCTAATAAGGGACGACACTTTTCGTCTTAACTGGATTTTCGCCATAAAGAGACTTCCTTTAACCGAAGATTACCATACAAGCGGAAGGTGTTATCTCACATTAGCCTGTTCGGACAGCGCAGGCTTATCTGGGAAGACACATAACGCACATGCATTAAAGGACGTTTTCTCGGATTGAGGCCTCAAATCTTTAAACGTGGGGCACGTAGCCTTGTTTGATTGAAAAGTGTCATGGTAGCAGGTGGTATTTCATACGTGTATTTGGTAAAAAGCGCTATAAGGGGTCGTTGCATTAAGCATATGTACCCAATTATATTATTAGATGCGTTATTTCGCAACAGATTATGTTGGGCCAAATACATGTACAAAGGAATGTATGAAAGGAGTCCATACATTCGCCGAATGCAAGGTTATAATACATAAGCTGCATTCAAAATACATGTATATTGAACTAATTGTGAGCAAGTAAACAAATAAGACTATTAAACAGTATGGTACAAAGTTACTAAAAACTGTGTTTACGATACACAACGAAACGTGTTTTGTTTTTTTTCGACCATAATAATATAGGTATACGAAAGTGGCCCAAAACAACTTTAAATCTCGTTTTACTGATATCCGAAATAACCCATTTATGCCAAGCGTCTAGAAAAAAGCTTTGGCAAACAGCGTAGAACCAGATGAGACGCCGCATGTTGTGGCGTCTCATCAGGGTCTGCGCTGTTTGCTTAAATGAATTTCTGTAAGAAATGTTCTAAATTTAGCAATACATATACTAGACATCACTAAGTTTGAAAATAAATTGATCCCATTTAGAAGGATGGGAGAATCCACTAGGCATAAATGGGTTATTGCATTATTCTTTTCTAACAGGACCACCCACTTTAAAACCTAAATTAAATCGTTCTGTAATCCTGAATATTGCATGCGTGGGTAAGCGAAATTACGCTGTTATCACCGTCCTTGAAATGTGATCAATGAAATATTTATATCGGGTGTGTGTGAGTCACCCTTATATCAACAGCTCGGATAACAACAAAGATGAGTTCGGAAATTAAATACAAACTTATGCATTTGTCGCAAGCATCGCTTTAACCCATGTAGCAATTATTTCATGTTCATTGTCACATGTGTGTATGTATTATATCTCAAAGATGAAGTTTACTTTGACATGCTGTATCTATGTGTTTGTTTGGATTGTTGCCATTTTAACAGCAGTTCAGTCACATTCACACTTTCTCGGAATAGCTAGGCTTGGGCGTTTTACCGTGCAGCATTTGGTTGACTTACAACAGTGACTAAAATCTGCCCTTTTTTAATCCTGGGTAGAAAGAGAATATGTTTTATTATAGACATAATAAGGAAACTGTATCGTCCCTGGTTGCCGTATTTTTTTTAGCTAACCGAAACCATTGTTTAACTCAGTCGAGATATCATTAGAACAAATGTATTACCAAGTTTCAAAAAGATGGGACCATTAATGTGACTTCTAGAGTGTTAACAAGGTTTTTACTATAATCATGAAAGAAAAGCTTCCCCACCCGCCCACTAGCGGCGTTCTTTTTCAATGAACGGGGACCATTTAGAATTCAGATGAGGCTCCTAATAAGATCACACCGCTCAATGTCCATGGATTACATAAGTGGATCGTGAGCAATATTGGGCCGTGCTCTGTGAACAACGGGTTTAATGCATATGCGTAAAGAGTCATCCCAGTCCGCACAGGCTAATCAGGGACGACACTTTCCGCTTTTATTATATTTTTCGTTTCAAGAAAGTATCTTCTTAGCGAAAATCTAGTTAAGGCGGAAAGTGTCGTCCCTGATTAGCCTGTGCGGACATGCAATAAACCCCCTTTTCACAGAGCGCGGCTAATATATGTTGTTTCGGTCACTTTGTGATTAGATTATTTGTGACTTTTGATAAAATGTATACTTCCTACAAAATCTCAACGTACAGTCTCTGGAGAGATATGTATTGGGTTGTAACAAACCCAAATATCTGCCTAAATAGGATAATAGGTGTATCAAATAGCTTTGTCTAAAATAACATATCTTATATTTTCGCATAATCGTTTTGAAATATACTAAAAAGTTGTGTTCCATAGATATACACATGGGATTAAAACGTATTAATATTTAAATAATTCTAAGTGACGTACTTAACAACTTTTTATATGTCCATACGATATTTGTAAAGATGTCGCTGTTTTTCAAAAATGTCGTACGAATGTATGAATTAACTAGTCATTGAGTCAGATTGCGTCGCCGGCAAATTAATTTAAGTATTATAAACCTGCTTATTTTAACTCTATTGCATAGAAAGCCGCAAGCTTATTTGAAACGCTCTCGAATCCGTTGCCTGGGACTAGAACCAGTGCTTGGTGTTGATGGGTGAGATCTAAAGAACGCCTCCACAGTGGAGATCGAACCAGTGACCTCCTAGTCGCTAGGACACCATATCCACTACGCTACGGCGACAATGAACATATTTCAACGCGTATGACAGAAATACGAAAGTGTTCAGATTCTTCACTCTATCTTGTTTTCTTTTATGTTTAATTCATCACATTATTAGCCCATAAGAAACGCAATACGACACATGTAGAACACATAATTGCGATGATTAACAAATAGCTGTAACTACCAACAAGAATTATACTAATGAAACGTAAAGTCAGTCGCTGTTACGATAACGAGGTTGGTGTTATTTGAAATCCGAAACATTAAGATAAAAAACTATCGTTTCAACGATTTCGGAAAAAAAGACTCGTAATTAAAAAGAATGTAACACGTCTTGACATAAAGTTGCACACCTGTTTTTACATGATGTATCTCCGCCCTCGGGTAATGTTTTGAAGCGCAAGGATGTTGCATTTTCCCTTTGTTCTTACGTTAGATCTCAAATAATGTGTGTTTTATACAATACATTGAAATAATATATATAATATAAGAATATTTAAAGATTTTTGTTTGCTGAAGATGTATGCTTCTTTACAAATTACAGAACACAAGTTCTATATTCTATTAACTGGTACTGTTAAACAGACACATGGTTAAGCATTTAAAACGCGTATTCACAAAATAATACCTTTCTGTCAGGTGTTGTAACATTTTTACGTGAAAGTGGTTTAGGTAGTTCCAAGTTTGAAACTAACGGAACAGCACCACAAACCAACGCCATCATAAGCTGGGCCAAGTCGCACTCTGCGAAAATGGGGCTAAATGTTCGTCCGTAAAGTGTGCAGACAGCACTGGCTTATCAGGGACGACACTTTCCGCATGTCCTGTATTGTTTAATTAAAGGAAGCATCATCTTCGTAAAAATGACGTTTAGGCGGAAAGTGTCGTCCCTGATTATAACGTGCGGAATACACAGGCTCAACAGGGACGACAATTCGCACGTGCATTTTGGCATCGTTGCACAATTTCAAACAGAAATAGTGTAGCAAATGCAAATGCACGCTACTTAATACGGCTATGATCTTTGCTGACTCATAAAGGGTCATTTTTTTGTGTCTTTTCACCGTACATTTTCCAGCAAAACAAATATGTTTTTGAACATGTAAATTTCACTTATATGAAGATCATACAAATACATTACATAGTTAAGGAACAAATCAAGAAAACAGCACATGTTAAAAATTCAATTATAATGTAAAGTACCACCTTTCAAGTTAAGGCTACGATATCAAATAGTCATGTATGATATTTCAACTGTGCACTCACTCTTACAGTTTAAGCGTTATAAATAATTGCCAAATAATTGATCGCATTTTATCACAGCAACAGATTAAATTTAAATTATGAAAACTTAAACCTTCTAGTTCATGCAGAGGTAGGTACAGCAAAGCTCGATCCGAAGATAATGTCAATATTAGCCGCGATCTGTGAAAATAGGGTTTAATGCATGTGCGTGAAGTATCATACCAGATTAGCCTGTGTAGTCTGCAGGGACGACACTTTTCACTTAAACTGAATTTTTGAAGAGACTTTCTTGAAAAGAAAAATATCATAAATGGGAAAAGTTTCGTCCCTGATTAGCCTATGCGGACAGCACATGCTAATATAGGATGACACTTTACGCACATGCATTAAATCCCCTTTTTACAGAGCACGGCCCATATCCTTGTTTCATACTGGATATCCACTGCTGTACCGTATAGACTGATAGAGCACGGCCCATATCCTTTTTTCATACTGGATATCCACTGCTGTACCGTATAGACTGATAGAGCACGGCCTATATCCTTTTTTCATACTGGATATCCACGTCTTTACCGTATAGACTGATAAGCATCTGTTAGTAGCGCGTTTTTAAACGAATATTCATTTCCAGTAGCAACTTCAGAGGTCCTTTCATGACCTGGGCTGTATTATGAGGCGATTCGGAGAGAACGCCAGCTATCCCGCACTTATTAACTTACTAGTCTCACGAAAGTTGGGGACGAATTTTGAACTATAGCTGCCATTTCGAGCTATTTCTAGTAATTACTGTAAGATCGTTAATATTGATGTGATCTTGTTTGGGTTGTTGTTTGGAGGGGGAGGGGGTTAATAGAACCATAAGGAAATCCCACCTGTCCGGTATGGAGACCGCACACAAACTCACATACTTCCGGGAATAAGGATTGAACCCGTATCGCCCAGGTGAGCTTGTCTACCAACCACTGCGCTAGCCGGACAGCCCAGGTGAGCTTGTCTACCAACCACTGCGCTAGCCGGACAGCCCAGGTGAGCTTGTCTACCAACCACTGCGCTAGCCGGACAGCCCAGGTGAGCTTGTCTACCAACCACTGCGCTAGCCGGACAGCCCAGGTGAGCTTGTCTACCAACCACTGCGCTAGCCGGACAGCCCAGGTGAGCTTGTCTACCAACCACTGCGCTAGCCGGACAGCCCAGGTGAGCTTGTCTACCAACCACTGCGCTAGCCGGACAGCCCAGGTGAGCTTGTCTACCAACCACTGCGCTAGCCGGACAGCCCAGGTGAGCTTGTCTACCAACCACTGCGCTAGCCGGACAGCCCAGGTGAGCTTGTCTACCAACCACTGCGCTAGCCGGACAGCCCCAGGTGAGCTTGTCTACCAACCACTGCGCTAGCCGGACAGCCCCAGGTGAGCTTGTCTACCAACCACTGCGCTAGCCGGACAGCCCCAGGTGAGCTTGTCTACCAACCACTGCGCTAGCCGGACAGCCCAGGTGAGCTTGTCTACCAACCACTGCGCTAGCCGGACAGCCCAGGTGAGCTTGTCTACCAACCACTGCGCTAGCCGGACAGCCCCAGATTGCCCTTTGCGCAACTGAAATTGCGATTTTGACTATGTCTTCTGTATCAGTGTTCAAAAAAATATCGTCGTCCGGAACAGCACACATCACGCAAAACTATAACACATGTATACGATTCGTATGTACACCAATACAATGTTATATTGGCTACATCATCCTGTTCGGGTAGCTCTCGAAACCGATTTGCACAACTCTATCCATATCGAAACCTTCTACACAAGTGCAAAAGGTCACTTAAAGTAACATACATACTCAAAATTAACGAATATTTCGCAAACTATTTCGTAAAATAAAATTATCCCATAAAAAACAGTGTTCATAATTGCAATAGCCATAATTTCAACTCTAGATACGATATGGTAACATAAATTTAACGACATACACAATGCTCGTTCTTTTTGTGGCACAATATATTTTAATTTCCTCTATTTAAACGACTTACGAAAATTATTTGGTGCACGAACATGTGTTGATTATTATGTCCCGCAAAAAACAAAAAAGAGCATTATGTATCTTGTTAAATCTGTTACCAGAGCACATCTAGCGTTGATAGTGTAGCTATTGCTATGTCAAATAAACTCTCTATCGAGGGTTCGCTGGATCAAATTGATTTATATCTCGTCATATCAGTTTAATACAAATAGCTTCATACGGCGACTTTACTACGGCGTTCAGATCTTGTCATTGTGTCTGTTTATTTTAATTTTAGGATTTATATAATATGTCATAGATCTACTCACTTGAGAAATATTTGCGAATACTTTAAAAGTAAAAGTACATGGATTAATACTTTGTATTCGATACCAACATTACATGTGTTACAGTCAACAAAAAGAAAACAGTATGATGCAAAAGCAAATTCAAAACATGAACATTTATAAAGGAAACATTAAAACAATTTTTACACGACTGTGCATTTTTTATTATTACAATTCCTTTAAATAGTGTAATACTTTATTGTTATGGTATCGTTAAAAGCTGTGCCGTTTAATATAATTATTATATTACTTCAAAAGAACAATGTTGACGTTACCTTGGCTATTTCATCAACGTTCTTGTGTCTCATAGCAAGGAATTTCATAATATAAATGGACACATTTCATGAATTAAAACATTTCTTGGATTATGTGCCAGACAAAACGCCAGAAGTTAATAATTTAGTCTATTTTTATGAAACCAATCTTCAGTCAGATTACACCATAGACTGTTACGTTGTATGCTCCATGGTTTAACTGAAAGTGAAATGTTGTCCGTTAGGACCACGTTTAAATGGCATAGTCGCTTGAAGCTTTTCCGATAGACGGCACAAACCAACATCTGCTTTCTGCGCCTTCGCTTCACACTGTATTCATATAAATCAATTAAAACGGACCTAATTGTATTATATCCGTTTGCATCAGTGTAGTTACAAGACACATAAGGCTGAACTGTGAATAGAATACTTCTTCATTACAGTTCTGATACGTGAAAGGCATATAATATATAGGGCCGTGCTCTGTGAAAAGGGGGTTTAATGAATATGCGTAAAGTGTCGTCGCGGATAAGGCTATTATTCCATCTATCCGCATCCGTATCCGCATCCGCAACCGCAAAATCATAATACGGACGCTATATTCCATTTATCCGCATACGTCGAACATATTTTTCTTTATTATATATTAAATTATATTTTTTTAATTAAATTAAATTTATAATTGAGATAATTATTACGAAGGACAAGCGTGATATTAAGTAGATATAAGGTACAAATCATCATTCTGTCTGTATAAGAATATAAATGGTATTACCTGAAACATCTTCTTCTAGTGCCTTGGCTATGCTTTCCCAAACATGTGTAGTGAAATCAGAGTCCCGATATGCGGAACTGCGTTGGTTGTATAATTCCGGGTAATTTTTCACGAATTTGATTAGTTTTTCAGTTGATTATGAGATGACAGCTCACCTCATCGTTCTTAATGCCGTCCGTATCTTGTCCGCATCAGCATTAGAATGCTCACTTAAGCATTCTTTTGCGGACGCATATTGCGCGTGCGGATATGCGGATGCGGATGCGGATGAATGGAATAAGCGCAGTGCATTTAAACTTGTTCTATTTTTTTTGCGGATGCGGGTATGCGGATGCGGACGCGGATGCGGAGATATGGAATACCAGCATAGCCTCTGCAGTCCGCTTTTATGATATTTTTTTAGTTTTTAGTTTCAAGAAAGTATATTCTTATTATAAATATAGCTTAGGCGGAAATTTTCGTTAAGCCTTATCTTAGACGACTCCATTATGCACACGCAATAAACCCCCTTTTCACAGAGCACGCGTCATATTGATATTCCAACTCAATTTTATAGATACAACTGACATTTTGGCAGTTCAACAAACTATCGAATGTTTATATTATTGTTTTTTATTTTTAGTATCGAACAAAACGAAACGCACATGCAGTCTCTCGGCAAACAACATGTATCGACATTGTCCAAATAGCGTACATGAATATCTATAGGCATCGGAACCAAGCGTTTGTTGTGGTCACTTTGCGATAGGAATGCAAGATGGATACATTTAATATTTCCTCCGGATTCCCAACGTCGCGTCTCCGGAGAATTAAAGCTCGGGATATAAAGTGCTGAGTGGTCTGAGAACAATCTAAGTATTAATGTAGACATAAATGCTCCTGAAAATTCTGCTTTATAATGTTTAGAATTCGCTTTGTTCCCTCTAACATCTGCACAATGTTTCATTGAATGGTAACTTTGTTTTTATTCTATATTCAATTTGCTTATATTTATAATATGTTATTGTTTTGAAACAAACATGAAACGTCTGCTGTACATTCATTTTTCTTTAACACTCTCATTCAAATTATAGAAATTAAGATTTTCCTATCCGCAGTTTTTAAGTAAGTACTATCAATTTGGCGATTGGAATTCCTATAGAACTAATAAGCACAATATATGTAAGTGCGTTTAAATTTCCATCACGTCATTTATTTTTCGTTGATTCGTTAACTAAATTTACTGAAAATATTGAGCATCGAAAATCAAGACAATACTCTTCAATATGAACACAACTTCAGACTTACAAAACATACAATTAGGAAAAAGAGATATTAAAACAATACGCAATAATTTAATAAAGACCATAGCCTGGCGCCAAAACAATACAGCAACTACACTCGAAATAGTCTAGACCACTTTCAGTTCAGTATAAAAGTCCAAAGAACATAGGATATAAATGCACAAGGAATATACAGCGATGGCTATTATCGACGAACATCAATTATGAACACATAACCCTTAATGTAAAACGTTACGTAAAATACATAAGGTCTATCCCATTATCCCGGGATGTTTTCTTCCTCTTTAATAAATATTGATAAATATATATTTCTTGATAATGTTAAATAGCTTTATAAGTATATATCAGAAACTTAATTATTTTTTCTGTATATTTGTTTCTGGTTATATCTCACAAACAATGCGTAAGATCAATCGATATAATTGCATGACAGGCATCGAACAATATATTTCTTTACGTTTTATAGCTATATAGAATTCGAACATAATAACTGAGTTACATAAAATAGTTCAAACAATTTATCGTTGCCACACTTTTTTGACGCTAAAATGTTACAGCAGTTTGCCAGAAATGTGAAATCGGCACATCAATAAACATATATAAACTCGCACTGGGAAAAAAGGTTTAATGCACTTGCGGCAATTGTCGTCCCAGATTAATCTGTGAAGTCCACACAGGCTAATCAGGGACGACACTTTCCGCTTTTAAGACATTTTTTTAAAAATAAGTCGTCCCTTATTAGCCTGTGGGGACTGCATAGAAACGATGTTTCAGTCCAAAATGGCCGTTTAATTGGTAAACACATTTCCTAAATGGAAGATGCTATTTCATTTCTCATTGAATTTCATAAAACACCACAGCAAACATTGGTTTACCAAACAAATAAACCAAACATTAAGTTTCGGTTGGCTTTTTATCCAGCATTCGATCTGAATTGTAATTTGTATACATTCAACAATGCTTTAACCATAAACGGTAACGTACTTATCCTGCCAAATAATTGATTTAAGTCAATCACGAACAAAAATAATATTAGCATTTTGATGCCTAAATAATTGGTATTTAACCCTGCTATCTGATTCATCTCTTGCACTGAACGTCGATAAGTAGAAAATCCAGTAACCTATTTTGAATATGGGTAGACAACGTTTCAATATTGTATCTGATTAGAGAATGTTTATAGACAAGTGTGTTTGTTATACTTAGATTTATTACCAAAAGTGTTAGCCGCTAAAATAAGAAAGAAACTATGTGTACGAATGAAAGAAGCTGGCACTTTTTGTATTGGGGGAACATGTGTTATTGAAATGTATGTATGATCGATCAAATTGTAAATTCTAAATTTCTTGGAGAAAACAAAACACACGTTTATTTCTTCACAATGTGTACTAATCCACATATAAAGTCATAATACATCTTCCAAAAACATATATAACTTTTTTGACAAATTTGCTGTTAGTACACTCCTTTATACAGGTTATATAGCAAAGTACATTTCATACGCAAACAATATGTTAACGATAACATTGGCATAATTGATGAATCTTATGGGTACGTAGAACATACTTTAAATTAAAGTCTTGACCCTTAGAAATATGCCACAAAACTGACAAATATTCCAAAAGCAATGGAACACGTGTGCATGTGGGTTATATATCCCTGCATCTAAAGTAAGATTACTCTATGAAAATAACGTATAATTACCAGTGGTCAGAAGTAAAAACTTCAACTTTATCCTATTTCATTAAATCGTTTGACAAATAATCCAAGGCAATTTAAACGTTCCAGTTTAAAATTCATACACGAAATAAACATTTAAAATCATTAAACAGTTAACTCTGCGATTAATAGCATCCAGGAATCTAACGCAACAAAGGATGGATACATATATCACTTTTTAGAATGCGCCCCATCAGCTGTAGCCTACAATCGTATTGAAGCGGTTCACAATTTCACATCAGTTCACGGTGTACCGCCAGCGACAATACACGAATTGCCACCTTAGACTGGACATTGCGTGGGTAAATAGGATTAATTTATTGCTGTCAACTCAGATGGATCGTTGACCTGAAATGATTTACTTAACTCACACGAATGCATGCCTTATTCGCATACTGAGCTTTAGCGCTCATAGCTTACATTTAGTTACACTTGCTTCACTCATAGCATAGTTCAAAAATTGAACTGCAGTAGAAGTAGTAGTAATAGTAGTCGTAGTAGTAGTTTAGTGTAGTAGTTTGTCATATAGTAATATTGTAGTATATAATGAACACATAACATCAGCAGAAAAATACGCTATTTATTTTATGCAAAATGTTTACACGTGAGTCATGTCGATTAAATGCTTAAACCAACTTTTCCCCACTAAATAACAACCGAATGCATTAAAAAGAAACACATTGCAAGAACCATCGTTGCTTGGGAAAATGAAAGTTCGACGTTATCAGCTTTCGTTGTTTGTTATCAAGTGTATATTATATTGATTGTGTGTTGGTTTGTTTACAATTTCGATATTAAATATGTGTAAAGCCTAGCTGTAAAGTAAAGATTAACTTCCACAAGCTAACTTAAAAAATGCCTTTCACAAAACGTATTGATTTGTTTATCTCTAAACAATCTAAGGTTTACTTCACCATTGTAAAACGAAAATTTAAACATTTACGATGTTCAATCGCTACAGTGCTTTGCCAAATCGTATTGTCATTCGCCGCAATTCAAGTCAGTTAAAAGATTTTTTTCCAATTTTTCGTAACCAAAAATATAAATCCAAAATATCTGGTCATTACAAAAATGCATTAAAATCGTTAAATGTTTTGGTATTTTTAAGCTTAACAAATACCATTTGCTTTATTCTGCAATAAAAATAGTTTAGAATGCGGGAATCGAAATTAAACCTGTTAAACATGTTGTTATACTATTGGACGCAATCGTTTCCAAGTCGTAAACCACTTCCTCGTTGCAACGAGCCCAACATATGGTTTCAAACGTGTTATTGAGCCGTGTTCTGTGAAAAGGGGGTTTAATGCATATGTCTGAAGTGTGGTCCCAGATGAATCAGGGACGACACGTTCCTCCTAAACTGGATTTTTGCTTAGAAGAGTCTTTTTTAAACAGAAAATATCATAAAAGCGGAAAGTGTCGTCCCTGATTAGCCTGTGCGGACTGCTCATGCTAATCTGGTACGACACTTTACGCACATGCATTTAACCCCTTTTTCAATAAGCGCGACTCAATTATAAACAGCCGAGTAAACACCAATCGTCTTAAAGTATAAGATAAAAATACTCGAAAACAATACAAATATTTCATGGAAATTGTAATGAACAATTATCTGGAATATTTAAAAGTAACAGATCCATATGGTACATCAAACAGTTCTTTGTAAGTGCATTCATTGGTTGTGTCAAATCACATGTCAATAACGTCAATGGACTGAACCAATAAACGGCAGACAGGATTACTACTTATAACTAAGAATTACCAGGGAATACCTTTTTAATCTGTGCAATTCATAATGTGTACAAATACAAATCAACGATTTCGAGAATAATATGTTCTATGATTTTACATTCTGTACATAGACAATGTCATATGTAGCATTTACGATTTTCATTTAAAAAATAACATATTGTACTAAGCTTGAATCCTTAATGCTGGCTCAAAAAGGGAACAAACAAGTAAGAATACCAAATTAAATCATGCAAATTACGTTACGAACCAAATATAAATAGCTTTCGTATGTTCAGATAAAAAAAAACTAGTAGGATTTGATGTGACGGGTTTTAGCGCATTAAGGTTTGTATTTCAGAGCTGAGATATTACCGGAATAATTGATTTCGCTGTCTAGAGCTCTACATTGTAACTTGTGCAATATCTGCTATGTTTCACGTATTAACGTGTGCACTATCTTCTACGTTGCACATATTACTTTGCACAAGATATGCACTGTGGCACGTGATAACTCGATAACACATATTTACTTGTGCAATATCTGATGTGTGTCTTATATTAACTTGCGTATTATATGCTACGTTTCACGTTTAACGTGTGCAATATCTTTAACATTTCACTTATTTACTTGAGCAATGTCTGCTATGTGTCACGTATTTATTTGAGCAATATCTGCTATGTTTCACGTATTAACTTGCGCAATATCTACTCCATTTTTCAACGACAATATCTGCTGTGTTCCTTATATTAACATGTGCAATAAATACTTAGTTTCAGAAATTAGCATGTGCAATATCTGCTACATTTCATGTATTAACTTGAGCATTTTCTGCTACGTTTCACTTACAAATATATGTAATATATACTTTTTATCAGATATTAACTGGTGAAAAATCTGTTATGTTTTACAAAAATTAATTTAACAATATCGACTATGTTTCAACCAATCGGCTCTTTACAGCATAATCTTATACATTGACATTAATGTCGAATTTGATAACAATATGTTCTAGCATCTTTGAAACATGCAGACTTAAAGGTGCAAAATTCAGTGTTGTTTGCGTTTTCTTTCCGCCAATTTGTAAAGACAATGTTAATTCACAATCGCTTTGATTGATTTGTCGCGTACAAAAACCATGTGTCGCTGATCTGTCAACATCCGGCATAGACTGTTTATTTGAGAATTAGCATAACTATTATGTAGTGGCCCAGGCTGCAATGATTTCTACCGCCGTTCGCACATTATTGAAGATATTTTGGGATGTTTTTCCGTCAATGAAGACATTATTTGATACGGGAAAGAAGCTTATAATGTTACGTTGTGCAAACAAGAATTACATCGTTTGTTCTACAAGCAGTAAGGGGACATTATACAAATGCACAAATAACAAGGTACGTATGTCAGCTACATTGATTATTAAGTTGAGTAGTTCCATAATATTCAATTAAAAAGTGTAGATTTGTTTCAAATTAGACATTCTTATTTACATAATATTCAACTGAGTATGGGCTTTGAGGGGCTAAAGTATATTTTTTTCATTTTTACACCAGAGCGTCTTTATATTTGAGCATTGGTTTTCTCTGTAAAAACGGGGTTTAATGCAAGCGCTTATAGAGTCGCCCCAGATAACCACGTGCACAGGCTTATCAGGGTCGACTCTTTCCGCCTAAACTGGAATTTTGCTTAGAATATATTTCCTTTACACGAAAAATACCATAAAAAGCGGAAAGTTCTAGAATGCACGTGCTAATCTGGGTCAACACTATATGCGCATGCACTAAGCCATGTTTCCCCACTAATCTTATGTCAGAGCGTCTTTATATTTGTATGTCATATATGTATTAAGTAACCCTTTAATTTTGCAGACATTTCTATGTAGATATAAACCACAGAGTAAAGTAAATTATTAGCAATAAAACACTTTATTTGGCAAACATATTAATTTCATTGACAAACGATTAAGAAAATCTTGGTACGAACGTATAATATTTTGCGCCGCTTTATATGCTTGTTATTAAACAGGAACGCATATTGTTAAACCATAAAAAGGATATGATTATTCCGATTTGGCTTTGTTATGTAAATTATAATCGAGGGAAGGCTTCCTAAAATATCAACAATATTTCACAAATAAAGGTCTCAGTAAAATATACTAAAATGTAACTGAGAGAGAAAGACATCGGACAGACAGACAGACAGACAGACAGACAGACAGACAGACAGACAGACAGACAGACAGACAGACAGACAGACAGACACCAGACAGACAGACAGACAGACAGACAGACAGACAGACAGACAGACAGACAGACAGACAGACAGACAGACAGACAGACAGACAGAACAGACAGACAGACAGACAGCAGACAGGCAGGCAGGCAGGCAGGCAGGCAGGCAGGCAGGCAGGCAGGCAGGCAGGAACGCAGGCAGGCAGGCAGGCAGGCAGACAGGCAGGCAGGCAGGCAGGCAGGCATACAGGCAGGCAGGCAGACAGACAGGCAGGCAGACAGGCAGACAGGCAGACAGGCAGACAGGCAGACAGGCAGGCAGGCAGGCAGGAAGGCAGGCAGGCAGGCAGGCAGACAGGTAGCAGATAGAAAGAGAAACAGCAATAGAAAGTTCAAAACGGCAAACTTCAATTCACTATTCGTCTCAATGTTCGAGAGTCTATAAAGGTTACTAGGTCGTAGTTGCGGGACACCGTTCGGGTCCTGACATAATGCAGTGTCAAAACGTTATAAACTTCAAACCGGCAACAACAAAGTGCACTGAATCATCAATAAAGACCATGAGTATGTTTGTTACATGTGTCCAACTTTCACAAGTCATACACGTTAATATTTTGTGCAAATCTGCTGTCAGTGAGGTACGATAACTATTCAAAGGTCACAATCATAACTGCACTAAACATTTTACTGACAAAAGAGCACTTTAAATGGCTGCTGATAATTGAACTTTCTTTCAAATGTCCATGCATATAAGACAGTACCGAAGAGAGTGTCTATTCTCAAATAAAACGAGAGTTATTTATATACTATTCCCACAAATTGAATATGCTTTCGATAATAATACTTAATAGAGCAAATTGTCTGTCCTTAAATAGCATACGCGCGGCATTAATAAATAGTAAAACATCGTTTCAGAGCCGAGTATCAGTTAAGTGTAACGCAATTGCTTATTTTAGCCCTTTTTATACATCACTCATAAGACATCGGATATTTCAGTAGACATCGGATAATGCATTTTACATCGGAAATTGCATTATATATCTGATACTGCATTATAAATCGGATACTGCATTAGACATCGGAGATTGCATTAGACATCGGAAATTGCATTAGACATCGGATACTGCATTAGAACAGAACAGAACAGATATTTTATTTGATTTGTACATAGTACATCATCATCATACATCACAAAATGTGTGTTTGTCCAATTAAAAATGAGAGCACTTTAAATGGCTGCAGATAATAAGCCATACTTAAGTATTTCTTTTTTGGGCCATTATGGTCAACAACCAATTAAAACGGAATTATGAGGCCATCGATCGTTAATTAGTGGCGCAATTAGTGATGTATACTGATGACAGTTACAGTGACGTAAATAAGTATCAATAAGGTAAATTGCATGGCATCATTTGCTGTTCTTGTTTGGAAAACTGTATATTTTACACGATCCGACCAGACAAAACAACTTAGATCAGAAAATGCAATGACTCAACTCTCATTTCTACGCCGATTAATAAAAGGTAAAGTGCCATCGCACAAATGCATTGATATTTTCAACATACATTTTCATACATATATTTTAATACATAAAGAGAACCAAGTCTACTGAAGTTTATTATGTCCATTAGAATTAAAAAAAACCCAGCTATGTTGTTGGTGTTTTGTTGTAGATTGTGTTCATGCTGTTATTGGTAACTTATAGTGTACATATTCATATGTATTCAAATAGAAAAGAACCTTTCCGATAATTCAGAATTGTATACCCTTTATCAACCATTCAAAATTACACACACTTGACCTTTTTCGCTAGAAGGGTGTCGTTTCGTTTGTATTTGTTACAATAAAGGTGATTAATATGTCAGCTGGTTTGGAACATTTGATGAAATCAACCATTTAAAGTCAATTAGAGATCTTTGAAATTCCCTGTAGAATTAATTTGCAGCGTAATTGGATTTCATCTCAGTAAATTTTCACTCTGCCTGTTAAAAGATTGTGACCCGCAAAAAATATATCTCTAAACTGACGAGGAAAAAACAGAGAGGTTTTTAATTAGATTTGATTTTGAGAGTTTCGTAGATTGATGTGAATCTGCAAATGTTGAAGGGGTTGTTCCTAAGACAACGAAGGCGACAATCAGTTAAACTCGATTGTTAACAATGCGTACATACATTTAATATTAGAATGCTATGTCTGTACGCGAGATGCATTTGTATTGCTTCGGGATAGTTGCCATTAGTAGAGCACGCATTGAATGCACATGTAGAGGCTTTGTATTCAGCAATAGCAAAAGTTTTTTTTATATTGTGTTGTTGTTGTTGCTGTTGTTGTTAAAATTTTGCTTGGAACAGCATTTTAGTTGCAGCAGCCTTATGAGGCTTGATCTGGGAAACCCGGGCTTAATGCACGGGCGTTGATTGTCATCCCAAATAGGCCTGTGCAGTCCGTACAGGATAAGAAGAGATGGCACTGCCCGCCATTATTTAATTTTTATTTAAATGTGTCTTCTTAACGAAAATCCAGTCTATACGCAAAGCGTCGTCCCTGATTAGCATGTTCCGAACTCTAGGCTTATTTGGGACGACACTTAATGCATGTCATGCATTAAGCCCATAGGTCCCAGAACAAGGCTCGTTTAAGCATTATCAGGGCCATCAGCATCAGCGGTAGTAGTCGTTGTTGTATAATGCGTACTTTACCTTAAAGTACGATATTATAAATATCTCACAGTTTTCAAGAAGTCAATCCCTGTGCAATTTATTTCGGCAAGATTTGTAACGGCTGTTCTAGTGGGTCGTATTACTCCTTGTGAGTCCAACCACCGTCTTAAATTATTGAGAGGTGTCAACAAACAATTGAGCCAAGATTTTGCATCAAAGATAATTATTCCTTTGGGGAGATGCTATACATAACTCATGCTAATAAATTCACTTACATTTCGCATGATTTCTGCCATTTTTCTGAAGACGCGATTTACGCAGAACACCTTTTAAAGGGGCCTTTTCACAGATTTTGGCATTTTTTTTAACGTATCATTAAATGCTTTATATGGATAAATGTAAACATTGGATCGTAAAAGCTCCAGTAAAAATCAAGAAAAAAATTAAAAAGAGGCAAAGAACATTGCCTGGAGCAGGTTTCGAACAGTGACCCCTGGAGTCCTGCCAGAGTCCTGAAGTAAAAACGCTTTAGCCTACTGAGCTATTCCGCCGAGTACACATCTTGACGTATTGATACATTATAAGCAATCTTCGTAATTTCACAAAATTTAACGACAAAAACAGAACTCTCCAAATTATTCAATCGTTTCGCGTTGCAAACGCTTTATATTTTAGGTTTTAAAATCGTCAAAAGGTGCATATAATGGCTATATTAGAGCATGGTTAATGTTCAGTATTACTGTTCCTCACAAATATCATAACTAAAACGAAAACTTACGAATCTGAAACAACTTTTTTCAATTTTGTCAATTTACCAAGCGTGAAAAATCCCTTAAAGTTGTTTTTTGGTTGTATGTTCCTGGTTGCATTCGAAAAGCATTTATTATAGTTGATTGCTACACATGTTTATTGCAATATCAGACAGAAGGAAGTTTAGTGAATTAAAAAGGTGAAAATTATCGAACATTTTCAGTTTTACTGTGAAATGAAGTTTTTTTGTTATGTCCATGACGTCATTATTTTAGAGTAATTTTCCAGTTTAAAAACCTTAAATAATCATTTGTAAGCATACAATAAAAGTAAATTGTAAATTTGTTGGATTCGTTGGAATATCGATTTTTATTCAATTGTGATCATTAACAAAAATGTATATGATACTCGTGTATTGAAATCGATATTCCACCAAATCCCACACATATCCTCTTTTATTTGAAAGAAAGCGGATGGTCCAGATTTGAAGGCTTTTCTTGTGATGGCAGAGATTGTATGTCAAAACATTGAACGACAATTCTGCGTGGATATTAATTCACTAGGTCAACGTAGAAGGGAGGCTACGGACAATGAATTGTTGGTTACAGTAATTAAGAATGTTCCCTTGAACAAAGGTTTTACCTTGCTACGATTACCGTTAAACTTAATTTCTTCTGTAATGGTCCGGATTGCATCGACGTGTAGCAACTGAAACAGCAGTGACACGGAAACGAACAACTGCGCGTGTGCGACCGGAAATAGCATGCTAACATCAGGGTCATCTGAAAAATCATACGTCCAGCGTTAAATATTAGCTAACAAATTTACCAACGAGAGTAACAGTATACAATTTAATTATCAGTCTATCACAATGGTTTGAATTAAAAACTAATTTCGTACTTGAAACTTAGGTAGTTTTAAATGGGGGATGTGTGGATGAGTGCGTGTGTTAGCGTTCACGAGAGTGTGTGAGTGATTGCACGAGTCTTAATTTATTCGTTTTGTGTTTTAAGGTTTCCGTGGCGTAGTGAATACGGTATTCGTCAAGCGACTGGGGAGTCACGGCTTCGATCCCCACTGATCTTTAGATCTCCCCCATAGACATACTGGTTCTAGTCCAAGGAAAAGGATTCGATATCGTTTCAAATACGTAGTAGTAATTATAATAGAACACAAATAATAATGTTTGAACTAAAAACTAGATTGTTTTAGCTACGATGTTTTATCCGTGTTGCTGTATTATTAGTGAAAGTTCTCTTCAATTTCTCAGAAAAAGGGAAGCACGTTCCTTTATTGAACGAGTTTGCTGCGCTCGGTGGTTTATTATCGGGCAAACAGTTATCATCGCTTTTGATTTCAATTAAAACGATGAATGCATATTTGATTTTATAATTGCATTTCTATTATTAAATCTCGCTATTTGTTATACTACTTTTGTCGAAAATGCAGTTAAACGATTATTTCGCAGATCCGGTATCTTAAAACCAATATTTCAACAATACGGTCTTGAAGTCTACTTTATGAGCGTATAATTACGGCGTCGAAATCATAACACGAACATTAATTATAGGGTTCGCGGACTTTCATATTTGTTACTTGAGGGT
>NC_068369.1:32686195-32768695 GCF_020536995.1 Dreissena polymorpha
GGTTTTAAACGGCCACCGGAAAAAAAATTTGCGAAAACCGAAATTTCGCAAACTTAAGTACCCTTTTCTTGGGTTTGCTTTTTGTGATAAAGTATAAGATAAAGTCTAACTTGTGATAATAATAATGGGTATTTTTGCTTGTTAAATGCGTTTTCTTCACTATGAACCTTTATTTGCAAAGTTGGTGTTCCCATGGGATTTTTGTAATATCCCATGGGATTTTTCATTATCCCATGGGAATTTTGGTTTCCCCATGGGATTTTTCTCCAGCTTTTTTTTATGGGAGAAAAAATCCCATGGGATTTTTCAAAAACATAAAACACGTTCGTTTGTGCTTAGTTATCGATTTTAAGCATTGTTAAAGCATTTGTGCTTATTTTCGTTCAATTTACTTTGATAGAAAAAAATCCATTTTTTATGGGAAAAAAAAATCCCATGGGATTTTTTTCTGATTTTTTAGAGATTTATTCATGTAACCTTCAGAAACACTACCATTTTAAACAAATGATGAGCATTTCTCGCGATTTCAACGCGTTATATCGTGTTTTAAAATAATAAAAAATCTCCATGGGATTTTTTTGTCCCATGGGATTTTTTTGTCCCATGGGATTTTTTTTCGCCATGGGATTTTTTTTCCAATGGAGTTTTTTTAAGGTATAGTTTTTCCTAAAGCTATTAATAATAATAATTATAATAATATAATAATAATATAATAAATAATAATAATATAATAATAATATAATAATAAAATAATAATATAATAATAATCGTGCTCAATATGATGAATTTGTACTTTTAAGCGACTAACATTTTATTCGAGCCGATCGTCGAGTCCGAATGGTGAGTATAAGAGCAATTTACCAGTACAAATAAATCTCACTTGTGAAGAGAACGCTACCGTACGATAAAATAATCTTGATAATAAGTCATATCATTTCTCGACAGAAAATGAAAACAGTATCCATATTGATGTCAGCAATGTCCCCTGCTATGATAAATATTGACAAATGAAAAACCTTGACAATAATTCCGTGTCGAATACCATTAGATTAAAGCAAATCAAATTCATATAAGCATTGATAAGATAATATGCGAAAATGGGTCTTATGTCAAATACGGCAAGCGTAGCTCCATTCCATAATGTCCGGTATTAAGTCACGTCAAGTTTCGTGGTCGAATTATAGCATAATAATCATTTTCAACATTACGCGAATCATATGAGTTTCCCTACATATTTGTGTGTTAAAATTTATGTTACACTAATGTGCGATGATGAAAGGGGATTTCGGTAATTCTACATTCGCCCGCCTAGTACACGAAATCCCCATATTTACGCCTTAAAGGGTCAATAGGTCATCGGTATGAATGGTTTTTGACTTCACATGAATGTTAAGGTGCAAAAAAAATGATATTAATTTTAATTATTAAGCACTCTTGACAGCATTAAGTTGCCTCTCAGTGGGGATTTCGGTAATTCTACACTAGACTTAAACGCGCGCCGGTACCGAAATCCTGCTGTACAAACCTTCAAGTGTCAACAAAATTATTATAGTGTTTTTTTTTCATTAGCAACCAGTGACATGTATTATCTCCCATTCGGTTCTTCTTTTGGAAAATAATTAGCGGGGATTTTCGGTACTGCTACATTCGTACGCCCAGAGCCGAAATCACCCATGTTTACGGCCATCCCCCATATTACGACTCTTAAAGGTCTATATGTCATTATGTTTGGGTTTTGGCTTTGCATTAATGTTGATTTGTACACAATCATATTAGTGTTAATCATTTAAAAACACTCTTATCAGAATATTTTTCCATTATTAAATAGTTTAAATTAATGTGAAAAATGTGTAAACGAATGTAAAAAAGGTAAAATGTACATTTAAAAACATTGGTTACACAAAAGTATATGTAAATAAACATGACATAGTAATAATAAGTCTTCAGAAAGTATTTTCCAAACAAATCTGATGAAACAAAATGATATCGTACTACCTTATTTACAATATGCTATACACTTTTGCAATTTAGTTACAATGTTTAATCAAAGCATAAATCAGGATAATATGTTGCCTCTTAGCGGGGATTTCGGTAATTCTTAACAAGCCACTAAACCCGCGCGGTACCGAAATCCCCGCTGTACAAACCTTCAAGTGTAAAAAAATACTGATTTAGGTTTAAATAAAGGAACAATAGTATTTTTGGCCACCAAAAACACTTCCGCGTCAACAAAACGATTGAAATTATGTCAGAAACCCAGCTTTTCATTGTATATATTGCAATACACCATCGGCCGCCGAGAGCGAATACGGCGCTTGGCCGCTAAACAATGTGGATTGCATCAAATTAAATGTCAATTTTTCGATTTTATTACAAAAATAAACACTGCCTTTTTATAATATGTCAAGCACGTACACTTAACAAAAAATCGATATATCTTTATGTAATGTAGAAAAGTAAAGCGCTTTTATATATAACAATGTTTTATAATGTCTCTCTGGTTGAGAAAAAAACTAAACAAAACCATGTAGAACATATATGTTTTCAATAATTAAAAAAAATATTTAATGATGCACGTGATGTTTTATAATTGATATAATTTCACGTGTCATTGAACGAGTTAATGGAGAGATGCGAATTAATTACACATAATTAAAAAAATGATACTATGCTGTCAGCTTGATTTATAAATTGGTTCCATCGCGCCAATATATTCATTGTTCCATGAAATTGTGTATAAAAGCAAAACGATTGAAATTATGTCAGAAATCTGCTTTTCACATGAAATGATCTTTAACACTTTATTTATTCCAATCAGGTAATACAATAATAATAGGGGAAGTCTATACTGTGTATTAGAAACTTGTTGTGGTGATCTCTATCTATATCCGCTCAATACACACCACCTGGCTACTGTACAGAAAAAATTAGATTTACTTCCAAAATAACTGATTTCATTAATTGCTAACTTGTTGTCTACATTTTAATTAACAACGATAATGGATCAACATCACCGTTGCACAATTATTAAGTTCACAGTAATCTGTACTTAAATAGATAGCCTAATTAAAGAACGGTGCTAATAAAGAACAAAGCGTGAATGTGGATATTAAGAATTAGATCCTTTTTGCATGACACTGGCAGTATATCATTTTATCTTATATAAATAAGCCACATTTAAGACATGGATAAAATTAAAATAAGACACAGTTTGCATCTTTCATTTCTTGAAAAAAAAATAAGCACGCAGTCACATATAAATAAGATACATTATAGACACAGAAAAAAATAAATAAGACACATTTGCATCTTTCACTAAATTTTCTTAAAAAAAACAACCTGTGAAACTGAAGAAAAACATTTAATACTGGACACATTATTCTAAAAGTCGACTGACAACTTAAGTCAAAGAGGGATTTACAATTAAATAAGATCCATTTTCGCATGATGCTGGTTGTAGTGCAAGCAATACATTTCTTACTGACCACTTATTCTAAAAGTCGACAGGCAACATAAATTCAAAGAGGGGGAACCACAATTAAATAAGATCAATTTTCGCATGATACTGGTTGTATAGCAAGTAGTCACATATTAATTACAGCTTGCATTAGTTTGCAATAATTTTGTTAAGTGCGCGTGCTTCTGAACGTTGCGTTAAGCGAGAGTGTTGTCATTTTGTTAGTTTATATTTTGGTATTAGTATGATTATTGCTTGTTTTGAATTTGAAAATAACCGCTTTCTGGCAAACAAGCATCGTCTTAATTTTAATACAATAATGAACATTTGACATACAAAATGTCCAATAACATACCGGCAATAACATTATAGATATGTAATTTCTGTGCATGTTTATAGCCGGAAATTATAGCGACATCGCAGTTAGGGAATTTAGTGACACACTTTAACACATCAACATGCATGATAATTCTTTTTTCATATGATATTCCCCTGGGTGGCTTACTCGGGTGATTGGTGCAGTGATAACCCCGCCGGGACTACGTAGGGTTCTAATCACACACGTGTATCGTGTGTTCAATACAATCGTCTAATTTATTACAATAATGAACATTTGACATACAAAATGTCCAATCACATATCGGCATAAACATTAATAATATTGTTACTTTCTTTGCATGCTTATACCGAAATATAGCCGACATCGGCAGTTATGGGAAATTTTGTGACACACTTTAAACAAATCAAACATGCATGATAAGTTCTTTTTTCATATGATATTCCCCTGGTTGGCTTACCGGTGTATTGGTGCAGTTGATCACCCCGCCGGGACCTACAGTAGGGTGCTAATACACACGTGTATCGTGTTCAATACCCGATCCATGCCCAAATAATCAACAAACGTGTAAAGAACGGGAATTTCGGTAATTCTACCTTTTTTAAGCTGTGCGCACCTCTAATGGGCAGCAATATCCAACATATAATTTAATTTAATTTTGTTTTCCTAATCAAACCATCATTTCACTAAACTCCATGCAAATTTGTAGGTAGCTTTCCATGCTTAAAAAAAAATAAACCGATTTTTTCAAACCACCCTCACGCTCGGCTTTGTCCAGTTTATTTCACCCCTGGGTATATAAAAGTTCCATAATTCATTCAAATTTCCAAATATGGGCATGCAGTTGGTGTGTACAGATGCAGTAAAGGTGTTTTAAAAGTTTAAACAAGTTAAATAAGTATTCTTTTACAGACATTTATTTTTACAAATTTTTAATATATGGAATAGCGCCATGAAATGTATAGTGATTTCAGGCCAAGTAAAAATTGGGGTCGGTTAAAACAAAGTGTCATAAAATTCAAAATAGTATCATTTAAGTTATATTTTAAACTAAGTTTTTATAGAAACACTATATACAGCAAAAATACCAAAAAATAAGACAGATTTACCGTTACTTTTGAAATAAAAATAAAAATGCAACATGCATCATTCGTATTTTTCAGCAGTAAATTAATCAATTTAGCCATAACGTTGTTTTAATTTTAAAATTGAAGGATGTGCATACAATTTTCAACATATTTATACAATAAACATAGCTTATGTGCTATATTAAATCAAATTACGTTAGAAAAGAAATAAAAACGCGTCGCAAAAAAGTATGCGATGTCGGCAGGAAATCGAACCTGCGCGGGAAAATCCCAAAAGATTTCAATTTCATCGCCTTACCCACTCGGGCCACGAAAACTTTACATCTGTGTACCCTTAAATTAGATATATATAAGTAAACAGGTAAAAAGGCTCGCTCGATCTTTGAAGAAATCGTGAAATCGTATTTTTCAGATGATAATTGGATCAAAGTAAATATTTATAGTGAAAATAATGTAATCTAAATGAATAAGTTAAACATATATCAAATTCGAAGTTTGAAAAAATAAAATGCATCTCTCGGAAATAAGCGATCATTGAAGATCGGCAAAGGCTTATGTATGAAGTGAAAGGACAGTTGAAAGTTTCCATTTTGCACGTTAATGATTCTGATAATATGGTGACAAAGGCAGCAGTCCTATGTAGTATTGTGTTTGACCGGAGAGTAGCGTGATCTGTGTCGGTGTTGGGCGCTCTGAGGGGCGCAATCCGGCTACATAGGTACATAAAAACCTCTTGTGGCTATAGTCCATGGATCGGGTTCGGCAGACAGGGAACATGTAAATTTTTATATGTATGTTTTATATCTTAATTACCTAAACGTATATTTATCCTGGTTACTTATTTACTGAGGTATGAGTTAGTCGCAATGATTGTAGATACGTTGTACTATATTTAGTAAGTATTTGGAGGACGAGTGGCACGGGCACGCGCTTTATTATCACTTATGCAAGGAACGCGTTTTGTTTATATACGTATTTTTGATATTCCGATAGGCTTAAGGGAGGTAACTTATTCAAGTAAAACCGCGATATTTTTTGCGATGCCTTTTTATAACTCTTGTTTAATTAATTACATACGAATATACAGCTAAATTTAAGATGATTTTTACCAGAAAAAAAAATTCGGAGAAAGATATATTGAGATTTTGATATTCCATAGAATGCGAGTCTCCATATATATTTTCTATTGCAGGGGAGGTAATTTAAAATTTTTAAGTCTCCGAATTGGTCTTTGTTGTATCTATTTACGTTTATTTTTAAGCTTATGGCGATTAAAAAATTAATTATTATTAGTATATGCTCACATGGATATTGGTACGGATATATCGTGTTCATATAACTGTTACTACATCCATTTCATTCATCATCATTCAGGTCGGGCTACACAAATCTCGTGAAGAGGCCAGTAGGACCTGTAAACAAACTCTCATACACACACTCTTCACTCATCGTGGCGCTCTCGCATGTCTGAGGCGATATAAGACCGATGTCATATATAATACTGTATTCGCTGGTATTTTCGGTTGATATGTTTGATTGCTTAGGACGCAATGAATATAGTGTATTTATATTTAATCGAAGTGAGCTCATTGTTGTTTCTGGCGGTATTCAATTTCTGTTAATAGTTTCGCGATTAAAGACGTCGGTTCTCGGTTAGGTGTGGAATGTTCTTATTTGTTAATGTGCCAAGTGCTTAAAGGCGGTTAATCGCACTTTATTAGTCGGCGTTTCAAGAGAATGGGTAATAAATGCAAATCAGTAGGTGCTTAGAAGACTTAAGTACGGCAAGAACCACAACTCACTCTGCTAGGAACGATTACCACTGCCTGTCTGCAGCAGACGACAAATGATTCTGCTCTAGCAGTGAATGTATATACCAGCTTGTAAACGCCATTGGCCAGTCTAGTGTTTATCATTAAAATATGCACATATTGGCTGCTTTCATGGAAAACGAGGCTTAATGCACGTCAAATAAGATTAGCCTGTGCACAATGATAAGCATATGCAATGCGAACAAGCTAATCAAGGACGACAACAGCGAACAACTAAAGTGCCTTCAGCGCTTGATTTATAATATACATTATGTCCTATGTTATATGGCGTATAGCTACTAATATATGTGTGTATAAAATATGTTAACCGTCTTTATTTTTTAAATAAATGAAATCATACTGAAACTCTACGAATTGAGGATTTACATGTTTTTATGAGCTGTCAAAGATTATTACAAACAACAATTATTATCTTTTTTAATGCAGACACTTTAAAAGACTGTGGGTGCGGACCCAGGATCCTGCGATAAATCAAACGGAAAGGTACTTTAGGTACTTAAGCTACGTTGAAGAAACTCGGACATTGTTGACGCCCTGTCTTCAATAAATACTGTTTTTGAGTGAGGTTAAACTTACAAATGTATTTGTTAGCCAATTGACGTGTATCGTGGTATTTTGAAATTATTTTTAAAATAACTGGGCTAAGCATTGGTTTCGGTAGAAAAGTACTGCAACAATTTCGCTAGATTTGAACACATTTTAACACTCCGCATTATGATATTTTGATTCAATTTTTCATATTTATACCAAGTGAGTTTTCATTTGACCGCCTTGCGGATACAGATCCATTAGCATGTGCTTGTGTATTATAATAACAATTAATGAGTTAATTTACTACTTACAGTATCGTTATTTTCATCAACATCATCGTTATCAACGTTATCATGATCATCATCATCAACATAATCATCATCTCATCATTATTATCATCATCATCATTATCATCATCATCATCATCATCATCATCATCATCATCATCATCATCATCATCATCATCATCATCATCATCATCATCATCATCATCATCATCATCATCATCATCATCATCATCATCATCATCATCGTCATCATCATCGTCATCATCATCGTCATCATCATCATCATCATCATCATCATCATCATCGTCGTCGTCGTCGTCGTCGTCGTCGCCCTCGTTCTCGTCCTCGTCCTGCTCCTCCGCCTCCACCGCATCATCAGCAGCAGCATCGTCATCAGCAACAGCAGCAGCATTATCGTCACTATCACCAACAACATCGTTATGGTCGTCATCGTCGTGATCATCATCGTCAGTGTCATCATCATCATCATCATCGTCATTGTTATCGTCGTTGTTATCCTCCTCGTCGTCGTCATCGTCATCATCGTCGTCATCGTCATTCTCATCATGAACAATTTCAACAACCGTAAAACCTATCGCTCAGCTCATTTTTGCAGTGAATTCGGATGTTATATCAAATCTTTTTGATTAATAGAGTTTGCTGCTTAATGTATTAAATAACTAAATAATAATGTTGATAATATTGAAAATAAATGGTTTCAATTTTATTTATCCGTTTTAAGACGCAGTATTTGACCAAGTCAATTTGTCGCTAAAAGTAGTCATTACACATTCAATCCAAAAAGCGTTACGAGTTGCTATTGAAAACTATAATCGCATTCCGATAAAAATGGTGTCTGTATTAGGGCCTGTTTAATTTCTACGCTTAATTGCAATTCATAAAAATATTTTTAAGGGTACCGGTATATCTAGACACACTCTGTTATCCAAACAATCCTTGTGATCATAAACAAATAAACAATGAAATATAATAAAATTAGATGATAAAAAATGGTATCTTCCTTTTGCTGTTGCTAGTTATCAACAGAGTAGCAAAAACTTTTAAATATAATTATATTCAATTGATAGCACGCTTAAAGATTTGAAGTTTATCTAAATCTATAAGCACAAACATATTTATGTTTGTTAATACAAAGCTGTAGCAGTTTTCTGATTGCGCTTGAAAAGATGTGATTGTTGTTGTTGCATTAATAGTATCATTAGTTTGTATTTCCAGATTAGGTATTCCACCATACATTTTGTTTTTAATCAGATGTCTTATAATTGGCATTGCAATATTTCAATAACGAGTAATCAACACAATTGACTTTATGTATTTTTAATTGTTTATCCATATTATCATTAACACTTGAGGGAAAAATAAGCTGTGTCATTTTTTATTTTTATTTTACTTATGGTTCAGACAACTCTGCTTTTACTATATGCCGTAATAATTATAAGTTTCCGTTCACTTAAAGATATTGTTTTTCGTGTTGGAAAATTTAAATACGAAAAATATTTAGAGACAAGTGTGTTATGTTTGTTTGTCAATTATTTAATTGAAGTAGAAATAATACATCAGTGTACATAATTTTATTGTGTTGTTCCCTTCGTTCTTTACTTTAAAAATACAACTTAACAGCTTTGCAATCAACTGAAATAATATATAAAACGTAAAAACAATAAACGTTTGGCTTCTTAATACGATATCATTTCAAACGCTGTTGGAAGGAACCATTGCTTATTAGAGGTTTACAAGGTAATTTACCCAAGTACGCAAATGTAATGGTCGATTGCCCTTGGGCATGATTCTGTTATATTACTTTAATCCGGTTGTAAAAATGCATGACCGAAGGGTCATCAGATAAGCAAAAACAGGGTCAAAATCTGATAAAATAGCGCTGTTTAACTGACTGTACAAAAATCCGTATGTCCGAAAATTTAGAATCATGAAACATAAATATTTTGGCTTAAAAAGGAAATGTAAGAAAATTTAGAATGTAAGAGAAATACGGTGGTTTTATGGTGTTTAAATCGATTAGAAATAGCAAAACCTAAAGACATTATCTCAAGTGTGATTTTCAAAAGATTTTATATGAATGTACACACACGGTAAAACTAGTCTATTAAAATGAAATACCTTCATTGGTTCTCATGTTTTTAATATTTATTAAACATAGGTATTTGTGCACACTTGTTGTTATATAATATTGAAATGTACACGCATACTGAACATAAAATCATTAGCATAACGGCTAAGTTGGTTTTTACTAAGATTGCAATAGTGTTTATTTTATTATTATGAATCTTATGAGGATAATTTTGAAAGTATGACACAGAGTATCTGAAGAAGATATATACATAATCACATATGTTGTTGTTGTTGTGGTTATTGTTTCAATATTTTTATGAGTATCATACATTCAATGACGAATAGCTATTAATTTGTCATACAAACACCATAATTATTATTGGATTGCGGAGATTAAACAAATCGATTCCCTAGTAACTGATATAACTGATACATTTTTTGAGCGACAATTTGAAACTAAATCTAGTAATATTTAAATTTGATTATTTTAATTGCAGACTTTTTTTATTAACCCCAATCAATGTGTACGCAACGTTTCTTTTATTTAAATCGCTGAGTACGAAGCATCAAGCTATTTTTTAATTAATTGACAGTGATCTTTAATGTATGTCATAATATAAATTGAAATCAATCTTAATTAAAGCTTGAGCGGTTGGTTTGTAATAAGTTTTGTAAATGTTGCTGTAGGATATGTATGCACAATAAATACTAACGCTCTGGCATATTGTGATGGTGATATGATTATATATTGCACAATGAATATGTGATGATGTTCTTGTGATAATATTGAGGCTATAATTAGTTTTTGAATTAAGCTAGCTAATTTCAAATAAGATACAAACACATCCCAATCCTAACATTATCAGTAAGTTATAGTATTGTTTGCCTCTAGGCGCATAATTAATTGAAGGCCTAGTTTATCTGTTAATCCTCGCCCCATGTGGTGTCCCAGTGGGTACACTGATATTAATACACGATGTATTGGTCCACAATTAAATCTCTTATAAAACATGTCTCTCAGGTGACTGAAAAATGGCTGTGTAGATACAACAAATACTACTACAACGGAGACTAAGATAACACATGTTACAATTAATTTGTCTTCCTTGCGTTCTTCTTATACGACAAACACTTCTAAAACAAAAAAGCAAAAAGCCGCGACTGCTACTGCTTCGGCTACTCTTACTGCTACTGCTGCCGCTGCCGCTGCCACTGCCACTGCCGCTGCCACTGCCGCTGCCACTGCCGCTGCCACTGCCACTGCCGCTGCCACTGCCGCTGCCAGTGCTGCTGCTGCTGCTACTGATAGTGCTACTGCTACTGCTACTGCCACTGCTACTGCCACTGCTACTGCCACTGCCACTGCCGCTGCCACTGCCGCTGCTGCTGTTGCTACTGATAGTGCTACTGCTACTGCTGCTGCTGCTGCTTCTGCTGCTGTTGCTACTGCTACTGTTACTGCTACTGATACGGCTACTGATACGGCTACTGATACTGCTACTTCTACTGCTACTGCTAGTGCTACTTCTACTGCTACTGCTACTGATTCTGCTACTGCTACTGCTGCTGCTGCTGCTGCTGCTGCTGCTACTGCTACTATTGATAATAATTCTCCTTCTACTTCTCTTTCTAATATTGCTAGCGATGCTTCATAATTTATTTTTAAATGTATCATTTTGTTAAAACAGGTAAGAACTGTTATATATATTTTCTTAAAGGGATCTTTTCACGCTTTGGTAAATTGACAAAATTGAAAAAAGTTGTTTCAGATTCGTAAGTTTTCGTTTTAGTTATGATATTTGTGAGGAAACAGTAATACTGAACATTAACCATGCTCTAATATAGCCATTATATGCATCTTTTGACGATTTTAAAACCTAAAAATTATAAAGCGTTGCAACGCGAAACGATTGAATAATTTGGAGAGTTCTGTTTTGTCGTTAAATTTTGTGAAACTACGAAGATAGCTTATATAAATATAAAATACGTCGAGAATGTGTACTCGGCGGAATAGCTCAGTAGGCTTAAGCGTTTATACTACAGGACTCTGCCAGGACTCCAGGGGTCACTAGTTCGAACCCTGCTCCGGGCAATGTTCATTTCCTTTTTTTTTCTTTTTTTTCTTGATTTTTTACTGGAGCTTTTATGATCCAATGTTTACATTTATCAATATAAAGCATTTAATGAATAAGTTAAAAAAATGCCAAAATCTGTGAAAAGGCCCCTTTAAAGGTGTAAAGAATCTAAACTTTTCTGCGATTAAAGTTTTATTTAACTGGATTAGTATAGGCCACATAACAGACGCTATTGTACTGATTTGTACTAAACAACATTTTGTCATAATCAACAGTTTTAACATGCCGCAGTTTCCTTGGAAGTTAACCTTTGATTGGAGTTATGTATAAAACATTAGCAAGGTATTTGTTGACAGTTTGTCCTGTCACAATTATTTATTAGTTGAGCCAAACGTGTGATAAAGATCCCTTTTGGAGTGGCAATAAATACTATTTATATTGTTCAACAGTGGGAGACTGAGAAAACATATGTTACAATTAATTTGTCTACTTTGCCTGCTTCTTCTTTATATATTTTTCTTGCTAATCGTTTAAGTTTAGTTTTAGTTAAGTAGGTATAACAATTTACATTTTTGATAGATATTTATTTGGATAGTAATAGTATGTTTTATTTGACTTGACATCATTGAACCGGTTTATTCATTGATAAGATCGGGATCTCCACAGGTGTTTAATCTCGATTGTTAGGTGGGGAGAAGGGTCCGAATGATAATGTTGTCGTCGGCTTACGAATCACATTTCACAAGTTTTAGACAAATATGCATACGTTATAAACCTAATTTAAGTATTACATAGATAATAACTTATCTTTATTTTGATGAACTACGTTTAAGGTATAAAACTATAATTATCTATGTGTTGTGTGCCGCATACATACCATCTTGCTTTTTTAAATTTGATCACAACGGTCCGAAGTCATAAACATTCATTATGCATGGTTGCTAAAGCACAGTGTATACTAACTAACCTATGATTATTGTTGTTTGCTAGGGTTATTATTATTATGTTTTGTTTTTTTTTATTTGGGGGGGGGGGGGGGGCTTTTATAGAAGATTTCAACTAGTCCTTCAATTAACGAAAAAAAATATTGGAATAGGAAATATAAAAGAGTAATAGACAGCTTCATTCATGCTGTTCTATTATGGTGTTTTAACGCATATAATGATGTATGGTTGATGAAGCACATTGTATGCTACCGATGTTTATTGTTGTTTGATGATGATGTTAAGTTGGTGTTGCTGTTGTTGTTAATGATGCTGATGAGGAGGAGGAGGAAGAAGAAGAAGAAGAAGAAGAAGATGATGATGATGATGGTGGTGGTGGTAGTAGTGACGAAGACGACGATGATGATGATATTGATTATGATAATGAGATTTGAATTAAATTAATGCGCAAAGATTTTTCTTTTAGCGGCCAAGTGCAGATATCTGCGCTCGGCCGCTGTAAGGGTTATGTAATATTTGCAATCTACATAGGAGTCAATAGCAGATACCAAGCACCATATGCTTATGAGAAACAAAAGCAAAATATTGGCAATCGCTGAAATCTCGAATATGACTTAATCATTTTATTAAATGAAAACCGGTAACTATTTTAAACGGTTATTATATTGCAACAACTTAGCGGTGTTTATCCAAAAGACCATTGTTATAATTACAGGGACGTCAATAGGCCAAACTATTCAGGAAATATGATTTGAGTCGTCAAGGATAGATTTTGAGATCAATGTACGTCCGAGGAGATTTAAAGGGAGTTGGAGGCGTAGGGACAGATTCGTTTGAGTACGCGATCATTTGAGAACAAATAATGTTGAAGCTTTATCGGAATTCCGGAAATTTGCGATCGGTACCGATTTTTCCTGGTTCTTTTTTATTGATTCTGATATGTTAGCGGCCGGCACGGACATGAATATTAACTGACGAAAACCTCTTCGCTACTTTCCGAAAATCTTCGACATGTTGCAAATATCCGTAATATTCCGCATTGTACTCACCAGAAATTGCAACTAGAAAGACTACAATAAATCAATTAGCTACGGCTCGGGCGGGGATTTACCTTTTATCCCTGTAAGGGACCTAATGCCCCAGACTACCGGCTATTTTTTCCGGAATTCGAACTTGATACACTTGATATCCCTGAATTAAATATTTATATCCGCAATTTTGATCTCTAGAGTGCTGACTGTTAGTATTGTATTTTACTGGAATGACTGTCGATTATGTGTTTTTTAGATTAAAACAAGCTTACGAAGAACTTTGTGTTTGCTTTTTTGTACGCTTTCTTTTTAAAAATGTATTGTCCGCCACGGACGCAACAATTGACCAAATGTACCAGATTGTGGTCTCTTTAAAGTGCTATGTTTTTACTGCCGTGATATCTTTAACAAACTACACATTATTGATCGTGGACGTTTTATACACTTATTGAATTGTTTCCCCAAAATATGCTCTTCTATTAGTAGATGTTTAGGTGACGATGTTCTAATTATAGATCTTACACGGCCAAGAAACACTAGATAGGTCTTTGCAAAGAGAGCTGTTGGATATCGTGAATGCGTTCAATGTGGCCTGTTTATTTCAGAAAGCTATGTGCAATGTTTTATGGGGATTTCTATCAAATTGCCAATTGCAAAATTTGATTTAATTCATTCGGACCTACAAGCGGGAAACTTCTTCATAAAAATTCAATGGGCTTTTAAGAAGTTCGTTGAAAGGCCAAATTTGACGTTAAACAGCAACGCCGAAAAAATTGCTACTCAGTCTTATTTATCACTTTTTTGTAAGATTTACCAGTAGACGTTCTTCAGTGAAATTAAGCAAACACACAGTGCCGACAAATATGGAAGGGTATTTAGGTAAAAATTACATCCTTCTTTGTGACTGTGTCAGTATTCTTGATGGTACTTTCAATTAGTATGTAGACACCTTTTCATGCTTGATGACACTTACATCTTGCCTGATGTCCAATGTCTATTTACATTCTGCTTAATGGTATCATGCATGTGTACAGATGCAACATTCTTGTTCGTTAATTGCATGCTGCATATGTGTATGTTGGTTTGTGCAGAGAGACTTGTGCAATAGGCGCAGTGCATAATGGAATCAAATATTAATGCGTTTAATAAATTAACGCGATGGTAAGATGTACGTTTCACCCAAGCACAAAGCAACATACTATCATGCATGATACAATGATGTCAATTGACAGTCATTCCGAGATGCTACGGAGGACTACGGAAATTTACGGCGTATAACGGAAATTTTATGTTATAGGAGAAGTTGCGCACCTTTGTAAGATATTTGCTACTGAACCGAAATTAACCGCGTGTTTGTAGACTTAACTTTTTTTGGTTAATGACTAACCATAATTTTTGTACAGTAATTTACCTTCAATAACCAAAGAATGTCTATGGATATATATCAATATATGCTACTAATGCATGTATGCAGAGCTCCAGATAAGACGCTTAAAGTCGTAAAAAATTGAATTAAATTTAGTAAAAAAGTAGACTTAAATTCTGTGCGTACGGTTATACATTGGAAAAATAAAATAAGAATTAAAAATGTGTGATCATGCGTAAAACTCAATATCAATGCATATAATGTAAACATTTTATCAATGAGTTCCCACTCGTCTAGGCCCTCATTACAATTATGAAATCAACAGCACTTTAACGTTATTATGAATAACAGACCATCTTTACAACAGTCGAAAAGCCGAACGTTTTCCATTATCTGGTCCTTTTATCGCAAAAAAGTCTGCTGTAACCCGGCAATTGTCATGAGCTCTTCTTAGACTATAAACCTAAATGCGGATGTGCCAAAAATTATATTTACCTGAAAAAAAGAATTAATAATAGACTTTAAGGCTGGATTATTATAGAGTGTAAACCAAGATTTTGCTGAAAAAGTTATCTGGAACTTTGCATGTATGTTGAGAGGAAATCGATTACATAATTTCAAATTTACTAGAGTACTTTTATATTGCACCACATAAAATGCTTTAAAACTATAATATTGAAGTGCACATATAAACTTTATTATAGATGGGTAGGTATTTCGTGTCAATCTCTTTCACATATGAAAGAGCTGTTGGTCATGCTGCTTTAAGTACATATAGATGCATGACACAATTTAGATTAAGCAAAATAAAACACTAGGTATTTGCCAAGAGTCAAATATATACGAGCAGTAAGAGCGTAATCGTGCACAGCGAGACTTACTCATTTAGAATTGAAACTCTTATTGCTTTCTTTCGAAATAATTTCATGTGTCCGATCTAATATGCAATATGCCCGGTGTTTTTTTTGCGGATTAATGTTCCGTTTTAGATCCATAATTAACGAATGCCTCAATATTTTCAAAAATTAACACCGGAATAATGTTCACCGACATTTTTTTCATACAGATTGGATATAAATATTATAGAGCTTAACAAAAAATACATTAAGCCCTGTTCTCCCGGCACACGTGCTGGACACACAGGTGGTTAGCGTGTGGCTATGTAATAATTAGTGAAAACATCTTTTTGAATGATAAATAATCATATTAAAACGAAAAATCAAATTTTCTATAAAAAAAAATCACTACCGTTTTATATATAACAAGGTATCCAACTCGAAATCATCCGAAAACGGGGTGCATCGTTTTGAGCAGCCATTACTAAATTAATTTTGCAGCGATTTTCATGACCCGGTCTTATTCAACGCAGAAATGAATTTCCTTTTAGGAAATGTATATATATTGTTATATTTCTACACATGCTGGGTCAAATTTTAAGAAATAAAGCTATACATAATTCGCCTGACCCAGTTGTGATCGATCAGACCGTATTTATGAATGTAATCTCCAGTTGTAAAGACACAACTCCGCATTGGAGCAATGAAATCACTCTTGTGTTTAAAATGTCAGTTGGTTGAAATGTATGTAAACAAAGGTTTGAAAATGCGCTGGACAGTTAGTTTTGATGCATAATTCTACGGCAAGCACGGTAAGAATGTTTTTTCATACGTTTTATTGAATTATGGTATCGAGGTTCGTGAACTTTGCAGGGAAAATGCCCATTTCCCCGTGAAGATTTCAGTCATGAATACTGTCTGATCGATCACAGCTGGGTCACGCGAGTTGTGTATCGTGTTATTTCTTAAAAGTTGACCCAGTATTTGTAAAAATATTGCAAGACATATACATTTCCAGAAAGGAAATTTATTTCTGCGTTGAATAAGACCAAGATCGTGAAAATCGCTGCAAAATTGATGAAGTAATGGCTGTTTAAAACGATGCATCCCGTTTTCGGATGATTTCGAGTTGGATACCTTGTTGAATATATATTTAACTTATTTTTTTTAAGAAAAGTTGATTTTTCGTTATAATATGATTACTTATCATTCCAAAATATGTTTTCACTAACTAGTATTACAGCCACACGCTAACCACCTGTAGCTGGACACTTTTAAAAAACACTATAAAAATTCAAGTACTTATGCACTTAATTGATTGTAAACAATGACGGTTGAAATCCGTGCGTGGGAATTTTCTGGTAACCAAGAGCGACGTCAACGTTCATGACAAACCTGTTTATATGACATTTATTTATTGATTTTTTCCAACTTGATTGAAAATTATGTTTTATGATATTTTAATACATGTAGATGAAGTAGTTGTTTTCTCAACGAGGGGTACAATAGTTGTACAGTACTAGACACGAGTACTTGTAACTTTCAGGTTTCTCTGTATACCACAGACATTATACAGTCATAAAAGGATAAATATGTGTTTATAGAAATTGTAATTATAGCATGGTAAACAGACTAGAGAAATCTGAAAGTTTCACGCACAGGTCTGTGGCAATGGGGGTTTGGGCTACTTTATAAATATGAGGTCGATATGCAATGCACATCGGTAGATTACGTCTACTGTAATTATTTGGACTAGGGAAGGGCCACAATTCCAACACATCAGCCCCGTTATGTTCTGAATAAAATACATGTATAATTTCTTGAGTGCCAATTGCATCTTACAAATATCAAAAACATTCACGGCAGTCAATTCATTGTGTAAACTTACTGGTCTTCATGGCAATAATGAACGTATTTAGTTTAATGGAGATTATAGGTTACATTACACTAAATCATTGTGTATCCCTCCGTGGTCCATTCGAAAGTAGTGCCTATTTCTAAAGAGTTCCTTTTCTCTTCTTGAATATAAGCCATTTAACAATGTGAGACATGTCTTTTGTGGTTATTTGTAATATCCTGTATGTGTCTGGAGTACTTTGATGCCTTGGATTGGAAGCTAACTTAAAAGATGAACTTTTGAGGGTGTGTTTTCTATTGTGTGGGGCTTTTGTCGAAATTAGGATTCCGAAACGCGTTTTTTCTACGGTGGGTTCATTCGACAGCGATTTACTTTCTTAGAAGTTGCGAGACGGTATGTTTTTGATTGCAATTATTGGAAGATGACAGATCCATCTTTAAAATGATACCAGGTTCGGAAAAATTGATACGTCGGAAAGGCAAGAAAAATGCTGTGAAAGTTGTCAGTTTTATAATGGGACCCTATGGGAATCGGAATTAGTGTAATATAACCTATATAACGAAGGGAACTAATTCAGCTTATTCAGTTTACTAGTCAAAATGATTCGGATGTTTTCGCTTTTTTTTCCGAAAAGTAATTTATTCAACATACGGAAAATAAACGCGCGCCACCTGATGTCATAATTTAGTAACTTGCATTCTGCTTACTGCCTGTTGCTAACTGCCGTTGTTAATGACGCTTAGTGGCAAAACCGATTATGACTGGTTTCAGGAATAATGAACACACACACATTGGATAGTCACCAAGCATGTTGAAACAATCATCAAGTATAACCGATAGAGAACAAGCATGTTGGAACTGTCATGAAGCATGTTAGAATAAACATCACGCATAATGTAAATATTATTCATGAATGATGTAATGTTGCAGCAATCATCAAGTATAAACGAATAGACAACAAGCATGTTGGAATTGTCATAAAGCAAATTAGAATAAGCATCAGTCATAATGTAAATATTCACCACGAATGATGTAACTTTTACCTAAATATGCTTCCATAGACATGTGTTGTTACTAAAATAGACATAGAGATTTGTGCATTGGGAGTGACCTAATCATACTGTGCTTTAGCAGTATTACGGAATACCGTTAGTGCCATCGTGGTTACACATTAAAATCCAGAGGGCGAGAACGCGAGAACGCGATAGTACGATGGCGACAATGTGACAATACGATGATGACAGGGTGACAATACGATGGCGACAATGCGATAGTACGATGGCGACAATGCGAGAACGCGATAATACGATGACGACAATCAGACAGTGCGATGACGACAGTGCGACAATACGATGGCGACAGTGAGATAGTACGATGGCGACAATACTACAGTTCGATAGTGCGATAATACGATGACGACAGTGCGAAAATACGATGACGACAGTGCGACAATACGATGGCGATAGCCGACAGTGCGATAGTACGATGGTGCCAATGCGATAACGCGATAGTATGATGGCGGCAATTCGAAAATGCGATGGCGACAGTGCGACAATACGATGGCGACAATGCGATAGAACGATGGCGACATTGCGATGATACCACGGCGACAGTACGATATGACTATCGCATTGTCGCCCCCGTACTATCGCACTGCCGCCATTGTATTGTCGCACTGTCGCATTGTCGTCATCGTACTAGCGCGTTTTCGCAATCGTACGAACGCATTGTCGCCATCGTATTGTCGCACTGTCGTCATCGTACTTTCGCGTTCTCGCATTCTCGCCCTCTGGATTTTAATGAGTAACCACGGTGGCCCTAACGGTATTTTGTACAGTAAAGTGCGTAAAATCTGGTTTGGAATAACAATTAATATGCCGAAAACAGATGTTGAAAACCCGACTTTGTTTTATAAGTAGTAGTCTAAATATACAATGAGTTTTCCGAGCATTAAATAAACATATTACAATAAAATTCATGTTCGTATCAGTTGAAGTTCTTGTTAATAGTAGAAGCAAAGAACACAATAAAACGCTGATTGGGCTTACTAATTTGAGGCAAGAAAAAACACATCGCGCTATTATATATAATATATAACGCGCATCCGCAAAGTTCGAGCGCCCGTCTCGGTGCCGTCGTTTCCGGTGAAAGTTTCGCACAGGAGCTACCGAGTTTGGATATGAGACCACGAATCATGGCTTGACTTTATATATCAGTCAGCGTAGTACCTGACCAGACTGCGCGGTTGGACAAGCTAGGATGGACCAACTTTGGCCGCATATGACATAAGACCCATTTTCGCATGACGCGTGTCATCTGACCTTTATAATGTGTATATAGCTTTGAATGGAATTTGCACATAGTTTTTGGCATGGACTTATTGTTATGTTAATGTGTTGCACGCTTTCAAAAGCAGAGGGCATATATAAGATCAATTATACTACGGAGTTCATTTTCTGTTGCAAAATGAAATGCAATAAAGATTGTTACTCAGCGGTGTGTATAGTATGACAGCGTTGTCTGTCTGCGATGCATTTATACTGGTTCTAAGCTGGCATACTCACCAATTGGACTCAACCATCTGCTCGAACAAGAAATGATAAGTTCTACTAGCATAAACCTTTAATTGTAACTCATTTTAAAAATATTCATGTTATTTATATTATTCAATTTATTATTCAAAATTATAATTAGTATTTCCTTTATTGTTGTTTTTCGCATTAAGAAACTTATTCGGCTTACGAAACTGAAAAATCCCATTGGAAAAAATCCCATGGGAGAAAAAATCCCATGGGAGAAAAAATCCCATGGGATTTAAAAATCCCATGGGGTTTAAAAATCCCATGGGATTTTTGTTTTTTTTTAAACACGACTAAACGCATTAAAATATCGTAGTTGTTCATCATTTCATAAAATATGATGTTTCTGAAAGTTTCATGAATAAATCTCTCAAAATAAGAAAAAAATCCCATGGGATTTTTTTCTCCCATTTTAAAATGGGATTTTTTTATTGCTATATAATTTTATATATAATTGGCATAAAACCAATATACAGTCCTTAAATAACGTTAAAATACTTGCAAACGCAAATAAAACACGTTTTTTAAAATGTTCAAAATCCCATGGGATTTCTCTCCCATTTGCAAATTATGGGAGAAAAAAAATCCCATGGGGGAAAAAAATCCCATGGGAAAATCAAAAATCCCATGGGAAAATGCAAAAATCCCATGGGAACCCCAACTTTGCTTATAAATTTCATAGTGAAGAAAACGCGTTTTTTGAGTGAAAATAACCAATTATTAATCAACGATAAGACTTTTATCGCATACTATGTCTCAAAGTAGCAAATCTTTAAGAAAAAGGGTACTTAAGTTTGCGAAATTTCGGTTTCGCAAAGTTTTTCCGGTGGCCGTTCTTAAAGAAAAATAATGAATACAGTTCTTAAGTAAATTAAAACAACAAAACTCGAATACATTTACTTTATGTATTACGTTACATACCAATGTTTCTTCGTCGCGCTTGCATATGATTTCTTGTTGAAACCGAACCGATATTTTCTAATACGAATACTAACTTTACATCAACAAAGCTTAAGCATATAACAACATTTTACAAGTATGTGATATAAAAGTGCAGTCTTGCACATTTCAGCATGTTTGCTTTAATTTAAATCCTCCTTTTTTCGCGGCTAAATAAGGACGATTGAACCATTTCCTTACTCATTATTCAAGCCTTGAACATCAATCGAATTGATCCAAAGTTAACCACATATAAATGAACATCATTAAAAACAGGTTGTATATTTAAATTACTAATTGCAAAACATATCTACTTGGGTTAATGTTATGATAATCCCGTTCCTAATTCAGTTTAAATAAGGAATAAGAAACTGGTTCCGTATTCTTTATTCAAATCGAATAAGGAACTAGAATGTTCTTTCTATAATTTTTTAATCAAAATGAACCAACGAATAAATCAACGCCAATTTTTGTAAATGTAGTATGGGTATAACAAATATTAATTGCAGTACATTTCTACTTTGATTGAATAAGGAATAAGGAACTGTTTTAAATCGAATAAGGAACTGGCATTTTCTTACTTAACAAATAAATTAAATTTGATAAAGAGACGCATACATCAAGGAAGATCCATGAAGATGTAGGTTATGAATAACATATAATTTTATATATATATTTATTGCAGTACATTTCTTCTAAGTTTTCTTTTGTAATGATAACCCAGCGCCTTTTTGTGGCTGGATAAGGAAAACGTAACCAGTTGCACTATCCAACAATATGACTTATAACCACCGAGAACAGCGCCATTTGTCGGTTCCCACAACTTTGAATCGTGCGCCAATGTAAAGCGAGAAAGCGCGCTTTCGGAGAGAGAAAATCTATTAAAATTACACGACCCAATCACAGCTATGTAAGTTTTGGTTTTTGATTAAAAAAAAACACACAACATTAACAACGAAATACAGAGGATTTTGATGAAACTCTTCAGTCAAATAGAGGCACCTTGGTCAATGCTTCCGGTTCAGTCTCGCTTTATTGTCACATCTTTATTGTTATCGAACTGAGGACAACGCTGTGCGACATATTTGCAGTCGGTGCAAATAAAGAACTGTTACGCTTAAAACGGCGCAGTACTGTTTACCATCGGTAAAGAATCGTGTGCCGAAGTTGAAAGTCGCGGAATGTACCGTTAGTCTGCATGAGCGAGAAAACGCGATTTATAACTAAAACAATCATACGAAAACACGCTTTTATAGCTAGGATGCGCGCTTTTTCGTTAATTATTAAAAAATAAAATATAAAAATGAGGCATTTAGATGAAACTGATCAGTCTTCTAGAGGTACTTGGACCGCTGCTACAGGGGAGTCTTTCTTTTATGATAACGTGTTGAAATTATTTTGCATGCTTAATCATATCCCTTTGTAACTTTTGTTCGTATGAAAACGGAATGAGATATCTGAAACATGTTTGTGTTCAGCTATCATATAGTCTTGACCAAAGTTCAGGGTCAGATAAAACTTCAAGAACTATACCAGAGATATAAATAACATATCTTACATTGAACATCGCGAATAATAACTCATATAAAGATGTGCTATGCGAGAATGATATCATTTTAAGTATGCGAAATTATGGTCCCTGGAATAAGTTGTAAAGTTAGTTCTTTATTTGGACGCCTGTATTTTGGACGATCACTTTAGGATATGTTATATTTTAGATGTTTTGTGTGTTATTTAAGCTTGATTATGTTATATATACATATTCTGTCACATTTCATTTTATATTTTGTTTTACGATAAACGCTGAAAACAAGTATTATGAAGAAGATAATGAGGAAATGATATTGCCTTACTCGAATAAAAAATTAAATTAACCAAAGAATACTTAATGTCAATGAAAAGTATGGTATATGCAGGTTCGAAGTGAAACAAATATTTATTGCAATATATTTCTACATATTTTTATTAAATAATTACACAGCTATTTATTCAGAGTGAATAAAGAATAAGGATCGTGTTCCTTAATCCTTATTCAAATCGAATAAGGAACTGCTATTTCCATACGAAACAAACTATTAAAATGAACATAAGAGACCAATTAATCAATGAAAATCATTGTAACTTTATGTCGGGCATAAAAAACATTTATTTCAGTACTCTACTAAGTTTCATTAAATGATAACCTTGTTCCATATTCGGATTGAAAAAGGAATAAGGAACTGGTTCCTTATTCCTTATTTAAATCTAATAAGGAAATGTTATTTTCATACTAAACAAAATATTAAAATGAAACAAAGACACCAGACAATCAGTGAAAATTATTGCCAATGTAGGTTGGATGTCAAACACATTAATTGCTGGACAATCTTACTACTTTTTATTAAATGATAACCTAGTTCCTTATTCGGATTTAAAACGGAATAAGGAACTGGTTCCTTATTCCTTATTCATATCGAATAAGGTACTGTTATGAATTACACAACAAATAAAATAAAATGAACCAAAGAGACCGATACATCAATGAAAATCATTTAAAATGTCGTTTGGGTATCAAAAATATGTATTGTAGTACATTTCTAAATAGTACTTTTGTGCGTAAGGATAATAAGTTGTTTTCGTGGCACAAATTGACCAGGTGCTCTAACTTCGGAGCAAACTGACAAAATAGTTTCGGTATTAAATAATACTGCTTACATTTATACAGTAAAATGTTCATGGCCTGTTTGGCTTTTCAAATCAAATATTTTTTATTTAAAGTGACACGACCGGTGTAATTAATCACAGTGCCTTACAATTGAAATGAATGACTTGTTCTATATTTTGACCATTATTTGTCCATTTTGTATCTTGTTAAATTGTACCCCTATTGCGAAACACCATTATTTTTGTTTTTGAAGTGTTCACATTCAGCCCCCAATAATTACAAGAAAGATTAAATTATCTAAACGTTTCTGGACTTCTTCTGGTGATTTGCCTATAATGGCCACGTCATTCGCTTATAACAATACAATTAAGGTAATGTCGTCTATTTTAGGCCAGACATGGGCTGATATTAATTCATTTTGTTCAGAGATCAGGAACAATCCAGGAACTAAAATGTCATTAAATATATCACACAGATGAGTAGATATAATATCAATATTTTCTATAAAATATTAATCTAAAATTAAATCGCTACCAGCCGCTTTATTACGTTACAATAATATATTACACATAAAATTATATAATACATATATGGATCAGAGTTGAACTGTATAACATAATACAATATTATAATAATAAAATACACATTTTAATTTGCTTTTAAAACACTTGAACTATTTGCAAGGCTACCATTTAATAAATACCTATTTAACATTGATCGTAGTTTCGAAAATATAAGTATGTGAAGCCGCGATAGGACCCATTTTATGTGTGGGACATTGATTTAATAAATGTGTCATAACTACCTGATTCAGCGCAAAAACTGTATTATTATGAATTTTCACCAAGAATTATCACCCGATACAACTCTGGTTACATTGTTCAAGAGGCCTTAGGTTAACAGAGTTAGGCTGTGCGAACAGGACGGTGGTATTACCATTATACCACTTTGTAGATAAATAACGTGTATTTAAACGGCAGTAAATGACGTTTGGCGAGTGAATCCGAAATTCATAAGCGACCAATCGAAACGCTACTCGGATGAACATGCGGTATTTACAAAACATAATATTTGCGCGGTAAAAACATCATCCTGAACGGGTTCAAATTTGGTACAAAACCTCTACAAAATAAGCGATTGGTCGTTAAAAATGGTCGTGTTCAAACGGAATACATCATCGTGTTATTATAATAAGCGTTTTCTGCGGAGATATAAGCATATGTAGGTTCACTGTACATGTTTTGGAAGGTTTGGCAAGTTAACATTAATTTCGACTATTTGGTAATCGAAAATGATTAAGAACAATCCAGGATTTAAACTTCGTTCACAATTACTGTAACTCTGCCGTAATGACCCGTATTAAAAAATAATCATAATTGTTTTAATATATTACTTGTTAATGTAATCCGTTTTAAAAGAAACGGACCCGCCATTTATGTTTAAGTTATGAATGGTTGTGAACTTATAGAACGAGAACACTGATACGCTAGTTCTACTACTTCCAACTAAAAATAAGCTTTAGCTTTTATTTTCATCGTGGTGGAGTGTTTTTAAATACTACTATCTATAATATTTATATTTCATGTGTAGAGTTCTAAATCTGATTCCATGCTTTGGGGAACGAATCGCTTTTTAAACGATGTAGAAATAATTGATAAATAAATTTCACCGTTCTTTTGAATGATTAATGTGCAGTCTTACGTATTAAACTTTAAACACAAAAACGTCTACTAACACTATGGGTGTATGCATAGACAAGATGATTCGATCATATCATTGACAAATTCGGGGTCAGAAAATAGCGCTTTCATAGTAAGAAACATAAATCCTTCTGTGTTTATATATACGCCGGTAACGGTAATCGCCGATTTAATGTCTAAAATAAACGGTCGGAATATTCTGGCACTGCAACAGTACGTTACAAATTAATCATACTTTTTATATTAAAGCTTTTATGAAGTGGTTATAAACTAGATTCTGGACACAAATCTAGTTTTATTTAAGTCGATTTGCATGGTTACATCATCAGAGTTAATGGTACCTTACCGATACTTGTAAATTAGCTTAAGTGTCTACAAAATCTACTACTGCACATACACGCATACACACACAAACGGTCATGCAGGCACGCACGACCGCACGCACCAGCGCACACGCGCACACACACCCGCATACGCAAACACACACACACTTTATTTGTATTATGACAACTTAAGAGAGTGCAATGCACTACTCAATGAGATGAGATTTGGACTCCATTCAAATCCTAATTGCAACACACATCACTTCGTACGTGCATACAATCTAAGTCTAGTTACGTTTTACAATTTAGTAATATGATCAAAGGACCATGAGAAAAAATTGGTACAACGTTAGTTTCATATTTTGGAAGCAAAATTAAAACTGGTGTCGGTTCGTCGGAGGCTGCATTTGTCACACACCGCTAAATATTAACAAAATTCAATAGTGTGTCAGTCAATCACACGTTCACTGGAACAGTCAGTCAATCAATTCACATTTGAACAGTCAATCACTTACATGTTATTCGCGGAGTCAGTCAATCATTCACATGGTCATGCTCTCAGTCAGTCAGTCTTGCACACTTTTAACAGTCAGCCAATAGCTCATATGCACACTAAACTATTTTTCAGTCAATAACTCCCATGTTCAATCGCGGAGTCAGTCAACCCCTCACACATTCTGACAGTATGTCAATCGCTTACATATAAACTCTCGCTGCCTGTCACTCATTAATTCGAACAGTCATTCACTCACAAGTACCTTCGCCTAGTTACTCAATCAATCACGATGATATACGAATCCGAAAAAAATGTAATAAAGTTTTGCAAGTCTGCAGGAAAAATACCGAAATTGCATTCATAGCATTTGTTTGTAATAGTGTTTATATAGCATGAGGTTAAATTGGATATGATTGCTTATTACATGCTCTTAAAACACAAAGAACTACACTTATTGGTAAAATATGAATATATATCTGAAAACCAAAAATCATCTAGAAGTGTGTTTACATATGAATCTCTATTTTGAATTATTGTAAAGGTCTACATGACATAGTTTTAATAATAATAAAACGACCTCTGTAAAGGGCTATTGTACTTTATTGGGTTCATTACTTGAAACAATACCGTGTAGTGTACCCCTGTGTATTAACACCTTGCTGTGGTCACAGTGCGGCGATCATTATCAGAAGTGATCAATTAAAACGGATGCACAGGAAACACTGCATTAAACTATCTATAAGTCCGTTTAGAGAACATATTACACATATAATATGCATATGCTGAGACCCTAAAGTTAATTTATTGTCAAAAATTGTTCGTGCCATAGTAGGTGTGTGTTTTTTTGGTATGCTGTGTGTTTGTGATGATATGATTTGTGTTTTCGATGACAGTATGTGCGTTTGCTATAGTCTGCTGAGTGTTTGCTATGGTATGTTGCGTGTTTGTCATGTCATGCTGTGTGCTTGACATGGGATGTTGTTTGTTTGTTATACTATCTTACGGGTACATCTAACATGTTGTCCTTTTCATTCGCTATTATGCTATTTGGCGTTAATTGCATTCGTAAACGTCTGTTATTTGACAAGAACTACAGAATAACATGAAACACGTCACACAGCCGACTATGTCAAACACACACCAAATCATCAAAAACACACAGCCTACCATCACAAACACACATCATATCAAAACCAACTCACAGCATACCAAAACAAACACACAGCATACTAGTATAAGCACATATATGATTCGACCCGAAATCATTTCAATGAAACAGCCGATATATCAATAGTCAACGGACGACAGACGAGGTGTTCCATAATTCTTGCACATGTAGACATTTTAACATACCAAATCCTAGGTTTTACGATCTTGTGGAAATTATGCATGTCCGTTTTATTTATTTAAACAGCAGATCAAAACTTTGTATTGATTCATTCAATTATAAATGTCTTTATGCAGTGTACGTTCTACGATACAGGATAGCGGGATGAGAGGGGGGGGGGCGTGGTCGCTGCTTTATCCTTCAGTTCGTCCAAAATTCGTTTCAACGCTGGATCACATACACTTCAAACAACATATTGATGGAAGTTTTGCCGCTTCATTTATTCATGATAATTTATGCGATTTATTTTCTATGTTGTGGCTGAATGTATCATTACATTATTCCGATGTTAAAGACCTGGTTAATGAATTACCATGATGCACTGAATATTCGTGCATAACACCAGTATGTATAATATGTATGACAGTTTTGGGCAAATGCGTTTCTGCTCGTAATCTCATGAAATTATGACCCTACTTTATATGTGATTTACATTTAAATGGCTGTGCAAGATGCGTTCAGTGAACTAATACATTTAGATCTGTGGTTTGCAGCTAGTTTCCTTGATATTATTGTTTATATTTAAAAAATATTATCCGCCTTTTATTTGCATTGATATAACGTGGATCTGAAACGAATTTCACTGATAATATGTTCCGCCCTATTCAATATATGTCCTTCTGTTCGTCCCTTCTTATTTCGTTCGTCACATTTGTTTCGTTATCACTCGAGATCTCAGACACTGATGATCCGAAAATGAATAAAATGAAATGTGTTTTCAGCAACCACATGGGTGGAAATGGATATATAGAAGGTTTAGACATATTTCTTTCTGCATAGGTATCAAAGATACAATACATGTAAGTATGGGATTTAGAGAACTATTATCATGTTTTGGTGGGATTTTTCTTGCGTCTTAATACAAAATACGAAACTATATCTGATTTATTTATCAATGCACCGGCTTAAAACAGAATTTGAACAATGTCGACTGTTAATTTTAATACATTTATGACTCTAGGCAAATACAAATATAGCACATGGGACAATTAAAGTACCATTATTAATACGGATGGAATTTTAGAGTTTCTCTCCTATGGATATAATTTACACATTACAATTTTTATATAAACAATAGTTAACGCTATGAATAAGAAATAAGAGTGATAAATATCTGAAGGTTTAACTAATTGATGATGTTGGCTGTGTTGGTGCAATGAATATGATATCAAACAGCAACAGCTACTCATGACAGTATGTATTGGGTTGTAAGGACAATCGACTGGTTCGACTGATAAATGTGTTGTTCTCGTCCGAGTCCAATTAGTTATTCATGTTAAATAATTGGGTTCTTGTTTAGCAGAACAGTTTAGTAGGCTGCGATGTAAACTATCATAATCATAAACGGAATCGTCATATATCTAAATTGTTTTTACAGTTCGCTGATATTGAGCACTATTTAATCTGACGAAATCACATAATATTTTAATTTCTAGTCTGGAAAAACAGCCGATGTTAGCAATGGAATGGCTCGATCTTGTCCACGAACATCTACTAAAGGAAATGTATTTGGAAATGTTAAAACATGTTGACCTTTATTTCGAACCGTCTTCGTCTATAAATCGAAAAGTGCTTGCATTTTAAGATGCTGTAAATAAGAAGCTAAACATAGTCACATATAGACGCGCTCAGAATTTTTCTGCATTAAAAGAGACCTTTGGTATGAAAGCATAGTATGGTCAAAAAATATGTTTGGCATATTTGGCATTTTAATTATTGCTGTTTGACAAAAATGCAATGTTTTAATTTGGCTTCGAGGTTCATGGTGTAGAAAGCAGTTTATGTATAGTGACAACCGCCAATTTAACATACAAATATGCATAGACTAGGTTTGAATTATTGCCATCTAGGTATAAAAGAACCTATTTGCTAAGCCTATATTATCAACTAGCGCACTAAATTAATCTAAATTCACAACAATCTACTGTGTGATTAAACATGTTCCCACTAAAATGTCTGCTATTTCTCAATCAAATGTGATTTTGAAATCGTTGAAATTCATGTTCTGAATAATAGTGAAATAAAAGTTGTGTCACTGCTATATTAGGTGCTTTGATTGATGTTGCAAAAATTAAATGATCCGTACGTGTGTATGCCTTTTTAACAACTGTTCAGCCAAGTTACGGCTTCTAAATGAGAATCTCTGCGCTTGTGTATTATGTATCGGCGGCATTAGTTTGGCAATACTAAATTAATACTTACATTTTTCCACTTGTATACCTATTAATTAGAATTCGACAGAAAACTCTTTAAAATTTAAAATTTATTGTGAACGTGTGTCTGCATTATCAATATGGTGGCTTTAAGGTGTCTGTTTAAGATGTGCGATTTATGCAAGAAATTGGTTCACCTAGACATCATTTTCGCAAGTGGGAAGATCGTGCATTTAACGTAGGCTTAAAGCACGGTTCCCTTGGGACGGGGTTGTGATGCACGGACGACGGATTCACTAAGAACAGGCGATAATATCAGTTGAGTCCGAAGAGGCGAATCTGCGATCAATGCAAATCACATTATAGCCGTTCGTCCGAAGCTAGTTTTGTTACATGAAGAACTTACTTACGTAGACTTTCTAGTCTACGCTGTTTTTATAATTATTTGTTTTTTCGTAAAACTTATAGTAGTTTCATTTTAAGTAATGATCATGACTATGCTGGATAAAGCGTTGTTATAATTTTATATTTATTGTCCCCTACCGGTTTCACCGAATGGGGCCTTATGGTTTGCGCTCTGTGTGTCTGTCTGTCTGTCTGTCTGTCTGTCTGTCTGTCTGTCTGTCTGTCTGTCTGTCTGTCTGTCTGTCTGTCTGTCTGTCTGTCTGTCTGTCTGTCTGTCTGTCTGTCTGTCTGTCTGTCTGTCTGTCTGTCTGTCTGTCTGTCTGTCTGTCTGTCTGTCTGTCTGTCTGTCTGTCTGTCTGTCTGTCTGTCTGTCTGTCTGTCTGTCTGTCTGTCTGTCTGTCTGTCTGTCTGTCTGTCTGTCTGTCTGTCTGTCTGTCTGTCTGTCTGTCTGTCTGTCTGTCTGTCTGTCTGTCTGTCTGTCTGTCTGTCTGTCTGTCTGTCTGTCTGTCTGTCTGTCTGTCTGTCTGTCTGTCTGTCTGTCTGTCTGTCTGTCTGTCTGTCTGTCTGTCTGTCTGTCTGTCTGTCTGTCTGTCTGTCTGTCTGTCTGTCTGTCTGTCTGTCTGTCTGTCTGTCTGTCTGTCTGTCTGTCTGTCTGTCTGTCTGTCTGACTGTCTGTCTGTCTGTCTGTCTGTCTGTCTGTCTGTATGTCTGCCTGTCTGTCTGTCTGTCTTTCTGTTGGTGAGTCTGTCTGTCACACTTTTCTGGATCCTGCGATAACTTTAAGTTCTTACTATTTGTTCATGAAACTTTAAACTTGGATAGATGGCAATATGGACATTATGCACGTCATTTCATTTTGTTCCTACGTCAAATATTCTGGTTGCTATGGCAACAAAGAGACTAGACACACTGCTAAAATGGGGTTTTTCTATATCCTGCGATACCTTTAAAAGTTCTTATTATTTTTTCATGAAACTTGCAACATGGATATATGACAATATAAACATTATGCACGTCATTTCATTTCATTCCTACGTCAAAAATTGTGGTTGCTATGGCCAATAAAAAATAATAATCTGAAAATGGTGGAATTTCTGACAATGGTGGAGCCGGTAGGGGACCATATTGCTTGACAATAGCCTTGTTTTCACTGCCATTGTGGCAATGATTTGTCAAAGTTTAATTTTAGGTCGTCACCTTTGATTTATGTCATAAAGAATTTCAAAAGTTCTATAAACTTTCTTATTGAGGTGGACGTTTAACCCAGCTTCATTGACGAACGTTGATGCTCAAAGTGACGGTAGCACCGCAACTAACGCAGTTAATGATAGCTTTGCTGTCGGCGACTTGGTGCAGATCCGCATTGTTTGGAGGGACTCTTTAGAGCCGGTGAGTTTACATTTTTAGCAGACATAAAAATAAAGAACACTTCTCAACCACATTTCTTAAATATATTACATGTTTTAGTCATGTGCACAACAGTAACAGTTTAAAAAAAATAAATAGCTTGATTTGTAAATGTAATGTTCCTTTGCTTGAGGGCGATAGCATCGAGCGACAAATCGTTCTTTATAACCAATACCAAGCAAACTTCCGTAACACATTTCGATTTTACCACTTCACGTTTGAACCAGCGCTATGAATTCTGCTCACAATATGTATGCTTATGATATCTCAGCTAAGTTCGAAAATGTGTCAGGTCCGTAAGAAAACTTGTTACCAGAAGGCCGCACAGATGAGCATATATTTCAAAATTTAGAACTTGTGCACACTATAAAAATTACATCGTTTTTAAATCGTCGCTCAACTTGATCAGAACATGTTATCTAATTATGTCAGGTCCGTTGAACATTTGGCCGCCCTGAGGTAGGTATGGAACATTCCTTTATATTGCTTTAGTGAACTAGTGTGAACATTCTTAAGTCACGATGTTTTTCTCATTACATGATAAATATTTCATACCATAAATAACGGATAACTAAATAAAACAACAACAGTTACGTTTTGTTCGGATTTCATAAAATTATTTAGTAATGTTATTTTTCCACCTTTATTTTGAAAATCAAGGTACACGTCGAATATCTTTTTTTAAGTTATTCCTGTTTAACTTACAACTAATCTTCCTCATCGCATCGAAACACTGTGTTTTACAAGTGTTTCAACTGCGTTTAAATATGATTCCAGTTCTGTGATAAAAACGTCGCTGTTAGATAGTGGGAGAGGTTTCCTGGGACATGTGTATCTATAGTGAAACCTGCTCAGAAACATTAAGTTGTTTTGGGGTGTCAGGATAGAGTCTTCAGGGCTTTAGCCCTCGTATAATATACAATTTGAGTACACGAACATTCGTACGCATCTGAAGACTATAAGGTGATTTTAAGAAAATGCAAGTTTTGGTTTTACCGAATGAAGCACAATAATGACTCTTTGTCAATGTTTTCCAATATTAATAGATAAAACGTCATCAATGATGTACTTGTTTTAGTAAATGGTGAAATTACGATACTTTTTTTTCGTTTAATACTAAGTAAAGCAACCCGAACATCATTATTTATGTTTTTATACTTTGTTTTAGCGTGGATACTACTTTAACTAATATTTAGGTGCTAATGTTTATGTGGATCGCGCATTGTTAGATTGATACAATATATGTATGTTTGGAATCGATACGTATTAATAGGATTTAGGTAACTGCGCTTTCGGATTATTTGAAAATTTTGCAAACATGACGTCTGTTCATATCGATAATAATAATAGGGTTCGAACATTGAACAATCCTTGAACAGTGGTTTAACACTCACTGTTTTACAACCACACATCCTCATAAGGCGGCGCTTGCATTATTTTGCCAAAATAAAAACAAATGCCTGTACTCCGAATCAAAATAATAAAAGCGAGTTATCAAAACACAATCTTGAAATATTTTTTTTCACCACGCAGTTATTCCCGACACTTCATCATTAATATTTTTTTTAACAAATTAAGTTATACATTTCACAACTCCAAAAACATAGATGCGTACATACAGTTATGTACTAATTTGAACTGAAACAAAGCTCTTTTCCAGGTCCATAAAACGATGTGTATGTTAGACCATTTTGTTTCCATCATTTCATGTTGGCAGCATTTGATTAACATATGTATATGAATGACGAATATTCTATTAAATTAACTAGCGTTCATTATATCGTACAGTGAATCAAATATTGTTTAGTTCAATACTATTATAACAAATAATTAAACGTCAAAACTGACACCTTTACACGTATTTGTTGCCGAACAAAAAGTGTGTATATGTAACGCATGAAGTGTTTTTTTCAAAAACGTTAAATCTGTCACTTTCACTTCGCAGCAACACAATATATAAAATAAAACGTTTGCAGAACATATACTGCAAAGGTCCAGTCTGGCAATGAGATGAACAACAATACTTACCCACAAACAAAGGTATGAGTTCAACAAATATCGGTCACTTAAGGTATATTCATTATGAACACTAGGAACTATTTTTTCTCGGTATATCTTATGACTAAGTCGATTCTTCCTTATTTACAGTCTGGCATAATGTACATATTTGAAAGGTTTGTTGTTATTTTTAGAATTAAACCAACGTTTCATGTCGCCCTTCACGTAATATGTCAAAATTACGTCCAATAATCAAACTTAGGCCTTTGGCGCTTTATGCCACACGTGGAGCGCTTGATGGCGCGTCGAATAGCTCTTTCGCGAAAGTGACATGTTAACAGATTTTCGTATTTTGAAGATATATTAATATTTTTCAACGAAAATACGAGTGAAATAATATACAATATTTGCCATTAACGGGTGTTAGAACCCCAGAATTCTAGAAGCAAAACTGTACACTTATCACTTCACCATGGAGGCGTTGAAATTTGTTTTTATAACGATGTAATATAATAGTGCTAAATCGAGGATAACACGAACTTTACATATTATTGTCGAGTTACCCAAATTCGTTAGATACACAATTTCATGACGTCACGGGTTTTCGTGTATAAAGTGAACATCAATCTTTACGGCGAAGCCCTATAGCGATTTGTTTACGTATTGCAATTCGCCATGCATCGTAACGATTGTTTGCAGAAATGCGCGTAAAATAGGTTAAATAACCGTGGTTGTATTTTTGCACAAGCAAAATAGCCACTATTGCCAACGCCCTGTATTCAAAATAAGTTGTTGTTCAATACCCAGCAATGACAGCTGTAACCTAATTACCCGTCAGCAAGCCTAAGACTTGGTTGTTGTGATCGAATGACGACGCTCTTTTAAACAAAACCACGGTAAAAAATAGTAGGATTAAAAACAATATGAAATTTTAAGGATTTGTACATTAGTAAACGTTTACATAAATTGGACATTTTACAAGTCCACTGCTATGTGCAAAGCATTGTGATATTGTTCTATAAATCAGTCAAATTCAGACTTAACTCCAAAATATGTAATCCAACTATTTCAGTACACTACGCATATTAACCAATCTAAAACAATCTAAAAAATCTTTAAACAGACAGAAACTGTTCCGAACCGGTTTTAATTTGTTCCTGATTTGCCTTGTCTCGAGTGGGAGAACTTTTCTAAGGAGCTTTCATCTGCTGACACAGGAAATACTCACATTCACAGCTTTGGCAATTTTGAAAACTATTGATATGTCTGGTATTAGTATAACCCGAATTGGTGTTTATAGAAACCATCAAGTAAATGATATTAGATAAACAATTAGTGTGTTGGCATCTTCGAACAGTCCTGTTCACAGTTTGTTTACAAATAATGTTATATTCAACATATTCTCACAACTATGCATTAATTTGGTTTTAGCATTCAAATACCTATTCATTAATGTTTATTTGTAGGTTTTTTTTCAGCATTTTGCAAGTCATGCAAATGAATGAGTGTTACTTATATGGCCTGTATCGTTAGTGTGTAATATTGTTTGTGTAAAATTCATTTTATTTAATTGTCAAGAATGTTAATGTTATTTTTTCAATCAATGCGAATGAAGATATTAAGTTATTTATCTTCTGTAAAGTCGTTTTCACGAACAAGCTGAGTTTGATATTTTTCCGGGTCGTCGAAAAACGAGGCCGCCAGTGGGCAGGTCAATTTTCCTAATATAGCTGGAGAAAACTATGTTTCATCTCTAGAAGTCACATGTTTATTTCAATGTTGATTGCAGTTTCACCGGGTATTGTGTTCTTATATTATGTAGGCCGAGTTTTAAAATGATTCCGGTCCGTTGAAAAACAATTCTGCCAGACAGCCTGACAGTTTTACTTATATGGCTATAGTTAGCACCATATGAGTCCCATGTATAGACCAATCTTCATAAAAAATATAATTCAGTGTTAAAACGTGGTTCCATTTCGTTGAAAAACATAGCCGCCAGGGCGCGGGGCATTTTTTTATATGGCGATTATGAAATTTTGTTTGTAGTTTAGAAGTAACATTTTTAGTAAAATCTTCATGCAAATTTGTCAGACGAGTAGTTTTCCACCGATATTTAAATTCAGTCATGTGAACTTAAAATATCTTTTTAATAAGGTCTAAATAGATAATGAGCGCTTCAACACTCTAGACATTGCACTTTTAGTCAAATCTTCATGAATCTTGGTGAGTATATTTGTTATAATAACATCTTGGTAGAGTTAACAATTGTTTAAGTCCATTGCCAAGCATTGTTATGATGAAAACCTGGGCGCGATTTTTAAAAAAAATGCCTTAGTCTATTGAAATACACAGCCACCTACAAGGGTACGGGCCGGTTGCCTTATATGGCTATATTTAAACCTACTTAACGTATTGAAGGCACAGCAAACGTAGCATAGGGTATGGATATTATTCATACAGCAATTTACTATTTCAGACCCTCGGTCGAATTGGTCTCATAGTGGAAGTGACCGAATATGGTATTCCGCTGATCAGAGTGCACGGTAGAGACTTCCTGTACATAAAGAGATCTGTTACGTTGTTGCCGAGAGGTAAGTAACAACATTTTGACGAACAGATCAAATCCATATTAACTAAAAGCATAATAGATCGAGGTTTGAGTATATTTCAGTTCTTTATAAACCAGGTGATGTGTCAAATGATTTTCGTTTTCATGTAAATATTATAATTCATTTCTCATTTCCGCCATACAATGGTAAACTTCTGCTCTGACTGATATATATTGTTTCAGATAAGTACACATGATAACCACGTTTTGCATTAAACAAGCACGCCTGTTAATTCTTACGCCAATATTGGTTTTCCATTTGTTGACAATTTAGATAATTGTTGATCTAAATTTTCTATGCAGACATTTGTGCAGTTGGATAATTGAAGGTCAATCAAATAAGACGCGGTTGACCTACACTTACGTACAATCCTAATAAAGGATATATTTAAAGAAATCTGATGTTTTTGTTAAATGTGTATTACGAACTCTATTTTGATATTTCGGCTTACGGTTTGAGGTAAACGTAGTTTGTTACTAACAGGCAATATTGATTGTGTTATTCCTATCAATAACTGAGATGATGAGTAACCACAACTTGAAGAGGTGTTTCTACACTCTCAAAAGGAAATGTACGGATCTTGTACACTTTATGAGCAATCTTTTTGCTGTTTACTTGCATTTTCGGCTAATCCGTTTGACTGTGGATTCCATCGACTAGACAATTCCTGTTGAAACTATGTTCTTGCAAATTGGGTCATACAATCATAATAATATTGACCATTATTATCACGTGTTAATGTATCGGGTATTCCGATAGTTGCAAAGTGTACTTTCAATTTTCTGATTACAGTGCTACTTTTTATGTCAGACAAGTAATCAATTACAAAGTAATTTCTGCATGCGTCTACAGTAACCAAGTAGTCTTTGCCGTGCAACGTTAACATGCCAGCCGAAATATGTTGCCACGGTCTGTCGGGTATGTCATATTGAAAAAATTGTTCATTTGCATTAGACGGTATGTATTTCTGACAAAGACTCCACTGTAACACCTAGTGATCTCTTTCGTCATCCCAGGCCAAAACAGCGCGCCCTTGGCTCTTTAAACTGTATACACCCGTGTTGCTTGTGTGTACTGACTGTACAGTGGGGTTAGCGATTTTGTTCCGGGATTAATCTCTTTATAATCCCTAAAGAATAACCCTAATTCAGCCGATTTTTAAGGATTTATCCGTTTTCACCCCGTTTCATCCGAATTCATCTGTATTCAACCTTTTCCAGCGGTGTTTAGGGATAAATTGCCATGAATTAAGCTCTTTTAGGGATGAATTCATCGCAAGGGATGAATTCGTCCCTTCAAGAGCTGAATTCATCGCAATTCAGCGCAAGGGATGAATTCATCTCTTCAAGGGATTAATTAATCTCTACGCATGCGCAGTCGATGGCAGCGGGGAATACGGATGAAAAGGCGGAGTTAATCACTGCCGTAAACGAGTAGGCGGGGCGTAGACAACTATTTTTAGATTAGGATTTGATTTGGTCGGTTTTATGCATGACACAATTTATTTATTGTCTACCAGTGCACATTAAGGTCGCATTGGCCATCGTGCACTGGTATATTTTTATCAAAATTATTTCTTTGGTGAACACCCGGCAGCTGAGGTGTGTATTTGACCAACTTTTACTCAAAATTAAATATTTTCCCCTGACATGGCAGTAAAACACACACGCAAAATATAATTGATAAGCTGCATACAGCATATTGTTTCATAGCCTAAAATGCACGTCATTTGTAAACTCAACAAATAATTTGTTTGTAGTAACACGGAAGAATCGAACATGAAACTCTGTGTGTTTTTAACACGGTACAAGTTGGATTATACGTAATATTTGCCGTGCTGCAACAAAGATTCGTGTCATTCCGGCAACCGATATTTCAGTCAAGTGATAAGGATGACGCATCTTACCGTTATAATTTTATCTACACATTTGCCGGCATGAGGTGTCACAGTCACACCAGTAAACGCTTAATCAAAATGGGGACATAAACCTTGAAGAGAATGCGTGTGCGCCTCTATCGCAGATTTGAATTCAAACTGTTTATTGACTTTCAAATAATATGTGTCCGCCATAAGTGAAAGCAGAGTGTGTTTTCTATTTATAGTTAAATCTAAAATTTATATTTTTTATGTAAAATGTAATTAAGAAATAGATCAGTTTAGGAATATATAGAACATCGCCGGGACAGTTAAACATCAATAAATCATTTTTTTGTTCAACCTTTAGTTTTTTATATTAATTTCAAATTGATAATTGATTAAGAAACATAATTACAATTTCAGTTTATGGCAAAGGCAGATATGAACTGTTCAATAAAAAGTGTTCCACGGCCTGACATTTTTAAAGTTTATCTCAATTTAAATGAAGAAGTTCAGCAGATATTTAGTAGAGAAACCTGTACCGCTCTCTTTGTGATTGCGACTTACAAAGAATGTACAACATAATTATTCGCATAAATGCATTGGTATCAACGAGCATTGTATAATATTATCAAGCAAACCACATTACATTGAAGATTGATTATTTTTGCCTAAAATTAAAGTTCATTTATTTTCATTTGGAAGTCATGCTATGCAGCTTAAAGTACATATGTATGCATAACGTTATTTATATTAAGCATAATAAAACACTAGGTATTTGCCATGATCCATAAGAGACAAATATATACGAGGAGTAAGAGCGTAATCGTGCGCAGAAAGACTTGCTCGTACATGTATATAATTGAACATCTTATTGCTTTCTTTCGAAATAAGTTCAGTTCTCCGAACTTATATGCAATACGCCTGGTGTTTTTGATGATGCTGCGAAGCAGCTCGTCTAAGTTATCATACCATGAAAAAAATTCAAAATGGCGACCTATGTAAAAGACCGAGCCAGTCCGATTGAGATAGCTCGATTTTTCTTATCGGCATACCTCGCTGATTATCATTGATAAAGGTATAGGAAGCTGAACTATAAATAGGACAGCATATTCTGGGAAAAAAATTAATAATAGTTTGAAAACGTTAATTTTAAATAAGTTATATTCAATCCATTATATGTTTATATATCAATGAAACGACTATGCATTGTCTGTATTGTATTTGACATTTGTTGTGATTCGGTAAATACATCGCGAATTAAAACGTGTATAATTAACTTTCAACACGATCATAAGTGTAAAGAAAACGAATTATTTCGAACCTGCCATTTGTAAACGTTGTAGCGACTTTGGTATATAAACAGCATTATAGCCGTAATACATCTGTGAAACTCGCTCTTATGCGTGCTTTCTCATTTTGCATATTTAATAAACGTTTCAAACAGAAATTACAGAGCTACATCAGTGCACATACAATGTTTGATAATGCATTCGTGTGTTGGATATTGTTTGCTGTTTTAAACATCTATTAGGTCATATCGCGGAGATTTAGTTAACCTTAACATGTGCTCATGGGCGAACTCACGTATTCAAGTGCTCTTACGGCACGGATCCGGCTATGAGCTCATACCTACTTTCGGGAATCATCATGAAAGTATTGCCGTTTTTAACGAACAAACATGTCTAAGCTTATTGAATTTGAGAAAAAAGCAATAATCAAAAAAGAGAAAAATACATGTTCATACACATGGGCATGTGAAATCACGTCCGTACACATAACATCATTAACTTAGGAAAGGAAACGACGAAATATAAAGTTTGGAATATTTTACATGTGAAATTAAATAGCATGTCAAGTTTTGAATTTATATGTTATAACCCACAAACGTTTTACTGCAACAGAACGTTTTTTTAAGATAAGAAGTACAGAAAATACAGGTCGAAAACCTTTTTAAAGATTTGATCGAGAATGTTACCCGCCTCCCAGTTTTGCTGAATGGATCAATTTCCCCACGGGTACTACTTTCCCGTACCCCATTTTTTTTCGTACCCTACATTTTTCGTACCCAAATATTTGCTCATACCCCAATTTTTTTTGTAGCCAATTTATTTTTCCTACCCATTTTTTTAACCAAATCTTTTTTCGTACCCAATTTTTTTGGTACATTTTTTGTACCCAAAATTTTCGTACCAATTTTTTTTCCTACCCAATATGTCGTACCCATATACACAATTGTTGTAATGAAGATAAACTTAAATAGATACTTTTATATCAATCCTCTTCAAACGCATCGTCACACCAGTACTGTCAGTACTTCGATTTTATATGCGGATTAATGCTCCGTTTTAGATTCAAAATTAATGAACGCCTCAATATTTTCAATAGTTAACACCGGGTTAACAATGTTAAGCGACATTGTTTCATACATATTTGATTTAAATATTATAGAGCTGAACACAAAAATGCATTATGCCCTGTTTTCCCGGCACATGCGCTGGACATACACCTTTAAAGGGGCCGTCCAACAGATAAAGCGTCGTATCGAAGCGAAACGATAATTTGAGAAACTACAAGGATTGCTTATATGGCTAAAAAATATTTTTGCTCTCAACATGAGCGTGGATAGTCTAGTGGTCTAGGTGGGAGGCTTTTTACTCCAGGAATCCAGAGGTCAGTGGTTCGAGCCTTGTTGAGGGTTACTTTTTTCCCCTTTTTAAAATTGTATTCTTGTTGGGTTTTTTTACTGGAGATTTTTAGTTCAAATGTTTAAATTTATCAATATAAAGCATTTAAAGCATTTAATGGCGAGCTTCAATACATGCCAAAATCTGTTGGACGGCCCCTTTAAACAACGCTATACCAATTCCAGTACTTGTGCACTTTATCGATTGTACACAATGACGGCTGAAATCCGTGCGTGGGAATTTTTCTGGTTACCAAGGGCGACGTCAATGTTTATGAAGCCTTTCATTCGTAAATGTAGATATCTCGAGATTCATCAACTGAGCGGTGCCATTGAGGTGGATCTCCGTTGAACAAAAAACACATACGGGCGTCGGAAGAATTGTGTTTTTATGCATTTATATGTCGAAGTCCTGTCAAATACAAGCAATCATTCCTAATTTGTATTTGGGTTGTTATTTCTACGATAAAGATAATAATGTTGATAGGTTGATGATGATCTAGTTGATAAAGATGAGGAGAATTTAATAGTATTTTGACAATAAGTAAATTGTCACAAGTAACGATATTTAACAATTTGTTTACACCAATTGTGTGCAGTAAAAAGATGTGATGATGATCAAAGATTTATAAATAAACAAAGATTAGTGTTATTGGGTTTTCACGCGCGGCGACGAGATTTCAATCATCTTATCGTGATAATCTTATCAACAGATGCGTAGACATGTGGTGTCACAGACATAAACACACTTAATCCACATTGGGGACATGGTCTCTATTGAAGAGAAGTGTATCCAAAATGTTTATTGTCTTGCTAATATTATTTGTAGTTAATAAAATAAACTAAAATCAATATTTTGTTTTAATGTCTTACAGTATATTATAAAATTAACACTGTATTTGGAAAATTAAATAAAGAAATACATCAGTTAAGGAAATAGAGAGAACATCACCAGAACAGTTTAATATAAATTAGTTTATTTTCGGCCATAGCTTTTTATATTACCTCAAAATGTTCATACATAAAATGTTAATTTAGAAATAGTAAAGTTTTAGGCAAAGGCGGATATGTACTTTTCAATAAGAAAAACATGCATCGGTAATGAAAATCTCCGAGACTGTTCACGTTAAAATAAAAAAAAATTAGTCTTGTACATTTTATATTACCTTTAAAATAATATGTTCATCAGAAGTATTTATATGCTTTTAAATAGTCTAACTCGGCCGATAATCTCTCAAAGTATTGTTATGTAATACCCGCGAACATATTAAAGTTAAAGTTAAAGACTCTAGATTTTGAGATCTTTTTTATACTTATTCTTAGTTCATTATTTCCAGAAAGAAATAATTAAGTTTACGACAATTGAAAGGTGTTCTTGTAAAAGAGCTAACTCGGTCTAAAATACCGTTATTACGTTTCATTACTTACTATTGGTTCAGATGTTTTCAAATTTATTATGTTTTATTTTAAAATCACGTTTAATTTATCATCGCTGCTATTAATAGCAAAACTTTTTCATATTTAAAATGTTTTCAGTTCTATTGTGCGAAGTAATGACTTGTTGTGCATAAGAATTAAGCGAGCAGACACGCTGCAGTAGCGAATGATAACGCCAGATAACAGAGTGAGACTAGCGGCTCCTCACGTGATATTGATATTGTTTTCGTTGCGCGAATTCCAGATACTTTCTATTGGTCCGAATGGTCTTTATTTATAGATCGTTGCTTTAATACATTAAAGTACTGCGCATGCCTAGGGCTGAAATGGCGGAGTTATTATCGCGATTTACAGCTCGCGATAATAACTCCGCCTTTTCAGCCTTACGCATGCGCAGTACTAGCAAAAGCTCACATTCTTAACTCCGCCTTTTAACCCGTACGCATGCACAGGGGGCTAGCATCCCTTTTCAACCCTAACAATCCCTAATAATCCGTTTTCAACCCTAAAAATTTCCAGAAGGGATTGTTAGAGATTAATTCCTAAAAGAAACCGAATTGTTAGAGATGAATCCCCTAAAATATTCATCTCTAAGCAACCCCTTATTTGCGGAACAAAATCCCTAACCCCACTGTATCATGTCAGGACGTCATGTCCTTGAAAATTGGATAGTCTGACCTCTGAAATCTAAGCCATCTGAATATGAGAGTTCATATTTATGAGTCCAATACTCAAGTATCTGTTTCGGACAGTATGTCCGATAAATAGTCTATGAGTCGTATGGTCTGTATCAGAGTTGGCATTTAACTGTCATTCGTATAAGAGTCTCTTCTAATTCCGAGACGACGGTCTCTCACGTAAGATGTTATAACTGTATGTACGTGCACGTCAAGACCTTCAAAGATAAAGTCGTTGTCATTCATAGGGTTTCTTGAAAGTAAGTCCGATCGGAACTCTTTTTCCTCTCACGTGACATTCATCCCGGTCATACATTTGAAGCTGTAGAATCATCCTCTGCTGGCGTGGTTGGTCTGCTGAGCGGGGCTTTTTCACCTATAGAGGCTTGTGGTCACTGGTTACGGTCACGTGTCGTCCGTTAAGCTACTGGTGGAAACGTTTGCAACCATACAGTATTGCGAACATTTCACGTTCTATGTTTGCCTAACCAGATTATGTCGGCGTAAATGTCTTTGAGGGATATGCCACTGGTAGTCCGTCTTGTTTAATTACCGTGCCAACGCCCTGTTAAGAAGCGTCGCATTTTAGATTAACGGGCTCTTTGTCATCAATATACGACAAAACCGGACTTTGCGCTACTACCGTATACTTTTATTTAAATAAATTGTTTTCGCGTTGTCCCATAAACATACATGTCATTTTAAGCATCGGAGCAGTGGTTTTCGCTAAATTGGGAGAAAACATTTGCAGGTAGTAAATCATGCCAAGAAAGGGTTCTAGTTCGAAACCTGCAAATTGTATATGACCGTGACCTTTGACGGATCAGGTTTCAGTTCAGTGGAGGTAATCAAGCACCCGACGAATAGTACCTCGTTTACTCCAATTACACATTTACACTCCCTTTACTCTCTGCCCTTTTCAACATGGCACAGAGGTGTTAGAATCGTGTCCTTGTCTATTCGTCAATGTAATAATATGTCATCAACAATTTAGGTCACGCCAATCAGTCTCTTAAATATTGTATTCATCTTCTGTTGAAATATGTTTGATTTGGCTGGTATTCCAAATGGCAGGTTTAGTCACCGATATCGCCCTCACTATGTGCTAACTGTCTTGACACTCCAATATGCATGCGTAATGTCAAGAAGCGAAAAATGCGTAGGATTCGAAAGTCGGGCCTTCACGACATCCAATGTAGGCATACGACAGTGCGTTCGTCTTATGGCATCGTTCAATGTTTTGGGGTCTAGACAAATCCGCAGTTTGTTAGTCTTGGGTTTTTAAACTATTATAAGTGAATTAACACAGTCAGTCGGTTTTCAGACTTTTCCTTTAATCTCATTATACTCCATACGCAGGAGAATGGCTTTTAACCAGCTGCGTACTGCTTCTGGTAAACGTCTCGTTGCATTGAATATAGGTACTGACTCCTTTAAAAAGCCGAGTTGTTGGTAACCGAGATGCGGGTCTACTTCGTCTTTCATTTGGTTCAACCGAATGCGATAAACAACTTTCATGGGATGGACAACAGCGTGATTCCTCGGTAGTTGGAGCAGGAAATGATGTCGCCTTTCTTGTGAGCTTGATGAGGTTACCCTCAGTCCACTCTGTTTGAATTTCTGTTTCTTCTTATATCGAGCTGAATAAAGGGTGTAGTAGCTACACACTGGTATCCATGTCAGCCTTTAGCGCTTCTGCGGATGTGCTGGCAGGCCTTTTTGATGTGCCGTTCTTCAATTGCTAGATGGCGCTGCCGATCTCTTCCTTAGTGTGAGTGCAGCACTTGATTGGCAGATCGCGTGTAGCTGGTGGAATCTCCGATGGGTTTATTGTATGATGTTTTAATGGTATCGAAGAAATATTCCAACTACAAACTGCTTTTTCCGTGTGACAATCAATAAACACAGTCGTGTTTTTTGTTGTTTTTTAGTGTTTCCATTTTACAAATGGTTATATTACTTAATTTCAAACAAAACGCACATGCCACGTTGAATGGAATAACACATTGCAAATAAAAGTAACGTTTTTGTCGAAAATGTTCGCTGAGATGTATGATTTTGAAGAGATAACTAAATTGAACAAAATTATCAATGCTAGAGCTGACTGGTAATTTATTTGCGATTATATATGTAACCTGAGCATGCAATGTCTTACTACCTACGCACTTTTTCAGAGCGCTTGCTGTTCCTGTTGAGGACACACTTCGAGACTTACATGCCTTCAGATGGGCAGGACGAGCTTGTAAAAGCTGTAAGGAACGGAGAGGTCGATAATGTCTACGCGATCATCCGCCAGGCTTACCAGGATTTCAACGTAACACACATCTAAATATTTACGCATTCATTCGTGTCAATATCACTGCAGCCTCTAGGTTAAATAGCTCTAAATGTGTCGTACAAATCGGGCGATCTGTTTGCATTTACATTACAAAATTTAGTATAGGGCTAAAATAATTATTAAATTATTTGCGTTATTTTTGTCCCATGTGTTTTAGGTCAAAACGGAATTTCAAAAGTACGGCGCGTACTATGCGTGATATGTTCTTAACTAAATTGGTTTTGAATCATAATTGAAACTTCCGACTATAATGTTTGAGTTTATTGCATTGATATTTGATATTCACTTCTTTCTTACTATATGTTTTATCACAAGTAACATAAGGTCGTTCACAATTTAAATATTATGTCATATGTAAAGATATTTATATAATTTCCTTTCTTGATTTTAGGAATTTACAAGTGCGTCGCTCGGCGTAGATTGCAACTTCAACTTTTTTGTCATAGACGCCAATGGAGACAGGTACAGGCACTGATTGCTTACATTTGTATTTCAAATATGTTGGTAAAAGACTAAATGTAATGCTATTTAATATGATGACTAAACTAATTTATACTGTATAAAATCATACAACATGCGTCAATCGAGTAAGGTTGTGCAAATATTCCTACGTCTTTTCCGATGTATTATGTTCGGCAGTTATATTGCCAAGTATGTGCACTAAGAACTCGCGAATCAGCTTACCAATAGTAAGTAGGTACACTGACCGCCATGACATTGATGGGATATTTTTCAAAACAGTAAAAAGTCCAAATAATCACACACAAATTGACCGAAACGTTGAGTGAATAGATTTTTTTAAAAACAAAGAAGTTGTTTCTCTGTTTTATATAATTATTTATGTGTTTGTTATATGATTCGTAAAGGATAATTATCGATATACGTTATGAAAATTTTTTCAATAAGAACAACAAATAATCAAAGGGCTGCATGTGTTCGCTCTTTGAATGTAAGTAATGTAACAGTCACACGACATGAAGTTTGACTTTTTAACGTAGGCCAATCGAACGGCCACGAAAAAAGAAAAACAGCAATGTAATTTAATGTTTTAATGTTAATTTTAAACAGTGGTGAGATTTGGCAAAAAATTCAAGGAGCAAAATGACTATGATTTACAATCTCTCATTATTGTACACAGCATTAACACAAACTCAACTTGTGATTAAAAGATGAGCTTTGTTTCAACAAGACATACCTTTACACAACAGCTGCTTTTGTAAATTTAAACACAATTCCCCTTTCTTCGCTTTGAAGACCCACAACAGCTATTTAAGAGAAAACAAGGACCATTACTTAGCTAAAAACCAAATGACCAAAACGAAGCTCAAACTTTATCTGTAAGTAATGTAGTTCGACTCAAATACCAAACATCAGCTCAATATATGAAAGCTTTTCGTGAAAAACTTCCGGAAAAAGGTTATAATAGAGATAATTTCTAAGTACAAGCAAGATCCATAACTACGCCAAAAATAAATGGACAAGAACGACTTTCACACTTCAAATGCAGGTCATATACGTAGACTCACATACAAAAAATCAGCTCAATATATGAAAGGTTTGCGTAAAAGCCATCAAAGAAACGATTATCAAGATAAAATTTTAAAACTTCAAGTTTCATTACTTAGTTATAAATCAATGGACCGTAACAAATTTTACATTTCTTATGTAGTTTATATAAGTAGACTCACATATAAAAAAATAGCTCAATATCTGAAAGCGCTGCGTCAAAAATATCGGAAACGGTTATCAAAGATACAATTTCTAATTCCAAGGCCCATTACTTCGCCAAAAATAAATGGACTAGAACGAATTTCACTCGTCATATTAAGGTCATATAGGTAGTCTTACTTACCTAAAATCAGCTTAATATCTGAAAGCGTTGCGTAAACAACCTCCGAAAAACGGTTATTATACATACAATTTTTTTCACGCCAACGCCCAATGTACCGGAACGATTTTCACACTTCTTCTGTATGGCATGTATGTGGACTCGCATGCCTAAAATCAGCTCAGTATCTAAGAGCTTTGCATACAAAACAGAAGTTGCTACCTTTGATTATATCACTTTAACAAATATTACTTCTCTTGTCAATAATTACATTGAACCTGCCAAGTGATAAAAAAAATAGTCTCCCTTTAAAGCTTATTACGTACCATTGCAAATATTTAGATCAGTGAAAGGTCCGTGTTTTCATAAGAAATCAACGGACCGGAAATAATTCGACATATAGGTGGACTAGCATACCAAAAATCAGCTCAATATCTTAAAAAGGTTTCGCAAAAAAATCCTCAAAATAGAATGTCGGACGGACAGGCGGATAGGCTGCTATATGCCACCTTACTGGAGGCATAAACATCAGCCCAACACATGCAATCATTTCGTAAAAAAACTCCGGAAAACAATAATGATAGAGAAAATGTCAACGTCCATAACTGCGCCAAAAGTCAATGGAACCGAACAAATTTCATCTGAAGGCAATGTAAATAGACTCACATACCAAACATCAGCTCATTATCTGAAAGCGTTGTGTAAAAAGGCTCCGGAAAACGATTATTATAGTGCACATTTATAAGTTCAAGGCCGAATAACTTCGCAAAAATCAATGGGCCGGAACACGTACTTATCTGTAGGTCATGTAGTAAGACTCACATACCAAACTTCAGCTCAATATCTGAAAGCATTTACAAAACCTCCGGAAAACGGTAATTATAGTGAACATGTCTAGGTCAAAGGTCCATAAATACGCCAATAATCAACAGACCGGCACGAATTTCACATTTCATCTGTAGGGCATGTATGAAGAAATGCATTCCACAAATCAGGCCAATATCTGATAGAATTGAATGACAGACATCCGGAAACTGAAAAATATTACTTCATTTGCCAAAAATAATATGTGCATAAAAATGACATATAATAAATATTGTATAAATATCTGCCTTATTAATTCCCTTACGATCAGTCAAAGGCCCGTATCTTCGTCAAAAATCAAAGGACCAAGACAAATTTAACACTTCATTTGTAGGTCGTGTAGGTGGACTCACATACCATAAAATCAGTTCAATAAAGCGTCTTAAAGCGTTACGTACACAAAACTCCGGAAAGATATTCGACGTACAATAATCTAGTTTCGCCCTTAGGAAAAAAAGGTGAAAGCAAGTTTTAGCGTTACGATGACGACCACACAATAAGATTGTTTGCTCAGTGCATGGGTGTACCTGTCGCTCTGTGCGAGCCTTACAAAAAATGAACTACAGCAGTATTATGGTGATATTGGTGATACTGGTTTCACCTAGCATTGTATTTAATAATAACTATTTTAAGGTGGTTTGCTTGAGAATTTAATACAGAACATAACATAGAGACAGTATATTACGATTTATACATAAGTACATCGTCTTTCACTTTATTTATAATTTAATGCATTAAAGACGGCGTATGTTGCGTAAAATCCCATATGTCTGGGAAACGTACTTTTGTTCTCAACATGTAGCGGCGTTTTCTTCTTTATTCTCAATTGTACGGGTGATAAGAACGCAATAGTATAAGTTAGAGTCTTTTTTATATTTGCAGTTCTCAATTTATAACACGTTGAACATGATTTTTACAAATAAAAACAGGTATTCTATAGACAACGACAAAAATGCTTTGCACTCGCTAAAACCGAATATAAAAAACAACAACTAAATATAACAAGAAATATTTTTAAAAACGATATTCGGCTTTAATGCTGACTTTGAAATAAGGTTTGACAATTTACGTTTCTAAATAATTAAATTGAAAACACAAGTTTAACTTTAGTGTTTTTAATCACTTGTAAGTCGACTATTATACCAATGAAATGTGTATGAGTTTAGTCAAACCAAACATAACTGTTAGTAGATAAATAATTATACTACGGGAGTTCACACCATATGTGTCCTCAAATGGCATAAAATGAGTTTATTTCTTCATCATCGAAATATATCCTATGTTAATATTTGACTAACACGCAGTTTTATTTCGACACATTCAAATCACACTTCCAAAGCCGCGTCATGCGAAGCTGAGTCTTATGGCGTTTCGGCCAGTGTAGCTCAAGCACAAACTGCGCATTTGCGAAGTCAGGTCAAAGGAGATGCTGTCCGCTATTTAAACTGGTTTATGGTCTCATTATGTGTCTCCTTATCATACTGCAAGATTCGCAGGCTGGTTGGGCTATAGCTATGATGTGCGCATATGGCATTAGATCCATTTTCGTATGACGCGGCTCTTTTAAAATCTCATTGCGTATTGTGACACATTTTAGCACAATGCTTTTCGATAAAGAATAGAATTACAAATATAGAATATAGCAAACTGGAAAATTAGGATAGCCTATCCGGGCGTTCATAAACGATTTTAAGATATGCTGACCGAGTATGGAAAACATTTTTGGTTTGAAAATTAAACGATTTTCCTCTTATCATGACTTCTTGTTCGGTAGTGTTTGTTTTTTCATCTTGAAAGCAAAACAGTGTTTATCGATAGTCAATTATTTCTTCCTCTGACGATTTAGTAACCGAGTACAGACTCTGCAATTCTGCGAGATGGATTTTAACGCAAAGTTATAACTGGGCCACACTTTGTGTATATGTGTCGTTTGAACATGCATAGAACAGTCGGGAATTCTTTACGCTGAACAGTTGTGCTTCATTTAATCTGTGCACATACGCAGCGTTGTGGCAAAAGTTCAAGGGATTTCTTTCTAATCAGCCTATGAAATTTTTGAATGTATTCATTCGTGTCTGCTTGTGTTATGTATAGGTCATTTAAGGTGAACAGCTGTGTCAAACAGCTACGCCGAAAACGCGCATTAGTGTTCTACACCGATGGTAAGGTCAGAGCATTATTGACACCGTGTGAACCGCTAGGGTAACAAGTAATGCATCAATAACAGTACGGGTCAATAGAGCTATCTTTATGAGTACCTTATTCGTGACTTAAAAGTATTACTCGGAAGTTTCTTTTTTTTCTTTTTTTTTCTTAAATTATCTTATTGTATATTTTGAATTTGTATATTGTGTCAAGAAACAAAAGTTTTGTAAATGAAATTTCCTTAATGAAATAGTAGTCTTAGTGTGATGCTTACATGTATTCGATATTCCAGCAATTTGCATAACATATGATGGTGATTGCAAATGCTATTTAATATTAAGTGGTTCTCATTATACCATTTTCAGAATTTTTTTTTTGCTTTCAACACGTCTAAAAAGGGACATTTTCTCCTATTTTTGTCTAAGGTAACTCTATATCACATAAAGTATGATAAACAGTGCACATGCATCTCGACTTGTGCGTTAAGACACACTCTTTTTACATTTGAAAAGGTTGTGCTTATTTAAAACTTGCGACTTAAAAAGTTTTTACGTAACTTTGAAAAAAGAGTTGCGTCTAAGATTATGCAATGGCGAACAACTTCAGTGTCTTTAGCGCTTTTTTATTGTTTGTGTGAATGAAGCACGATAACTACGTCGTGCTTCCGACGCTGACCGAAGCCAATTTCGCGCTCGCTCGTAAATGTTCTGAAATCGTTTCGGGAAATTCACAAGGAATATATTGTATATATATATAGCATTGAAATGTTGGCTATTATAAATAAAACGGATTTTGTGTGTGTAAACGTTATTATTTCGAAATATTTTATTAAATATTCGTTTATTCTGAGGGTTTATGGGGCTCTAATTGCAAGCTGTAAGATTCAATCGCCATTGGCGCTCTCTGCAATCGGAAACGTTAACAAATAATATCCAGACTTTAAAACAAAGTTAACTAAACTAAGCTTTTTAAATTATTTAATTTGAAACAGGTTATAATTATTGTTTTTGTCACTTGTAACTTGTAAGTCGCGTATTCATAGAATGGCATTTGTGTTATTAAGTGCACATATATACAAACAACACCTTAATGTTCGTTTATAAAAATTAATCTACGTGAGATTTATTATGAGTTTTTTTTACACATTTGAACAAATTGTGTGTTTTGTTAATATTTGATTAACACGCAGTTTTCTTTAGACACATTCAAATCACACTTTCAGAGCATCGTCATGTGAAATGGATCATATCGCGCTTCGGCTAGCGTAGCTCAGCCTAATCTACGTAAGTGCTCGGTCTTATCAGGCGCTGCGCTGACCGCTATAAATACAGCTTTATTTCGTGGTCTCATTAGGTATCTTCTGACCAGAAAGCGAGATGCACAGGCTGGGCTATAGATTCGCTGGTCACATATGAAATAAGACCAATTTTCGCATGACGCGGGTCTGAAAGTGTGATTCGAATGTGTCTTAAAAAACAGTTTGTTTCTTATAAAGAAAACATCGAAGCTAAATATTTATCGATAGAAAATTGAAGTGAAACATTGTTATTTATAGTAAACTGGCAAATTTGTGTTGCCTGTTCAGTCTTTCAATAAAGATCTCTATACCGACTGACCGAGTACAGCAAACATTTGTGACTAGACAATAAAACGATTTCTGTCTTATAATGACACTATACTATTTCGATAATTTATGTTTTCTCATATTCAAATCAATACTGTGTCATCAGCGTTTTTTGATAGGCCATTATGTATTCCCTGGACAATTAAGTGACCGAGTACCGAGTCGAAATACACAGTTTCACATCGATGCAAAACTCGGTTTTAATAGAAATATAAGTATTATGTAAACATATTTCATACACTATAATAGCGGAAATTATTAAAACAAACCTTTTTGTTGTTTTCTGTTGACCTTAAGCGAATATTGATAAATTAATTCCGATTGTCACAACTTTTTTCTATTAACAGCGTATCAGTTATCATTATGAAACAATAATGGAATGGAAATTATATGCATGTGAAAGTAAGAAATTTTGTTTTTCATTTAATACGTGTTTGCTGTACATGAAAAAGGTTTTATTGATCATTTAGAACAATGATATTGAGTTTTTACCGTTTTTCTCCCGTTGATCTGATAAGAAATCGCCTGTTATTAAGGTTGCTAATTAATAGCCGCAGCTGCTATGCTGCGTGCGTATATATATGCGTGTATTTCTGCACTTAATTACTTGACATGCAAGTAAACTTCTGAATTACACACACGTTCATTTACAGAGCTGTGTTACGCGATTTTAACGTAACACGTAGTGGACTTTTTTCTTGATGCAAACATGTTATTTAAAATACACTCTTAAGCAACTTCTTTATCGGAGCGGGTGCGGGCTGAGTTTGATTTGAATCGTATTACCCCGAAAACCAATTATCAAAGCACAACTATTAACATTAGTTGTTCGTGCAAACAACTAAAAACAACACAATCACTTAACAATGCGTACACACGTATGCCTTAGACGGAAACATACTGACATACTTGTACTTAAAAGTTTTACTATTCATATATTATTTCAGGAGGACATTCACCCGGGACGATGTAAGGAAACAAATTACTGGCCATGGTAAAAGCGACGATGATATTCCATACAATTTTGCTCCCGGTGACCAGGTGATGATCCGTAAGAGCGGGATGGTGAGTTAATAATTATGTAAAGCAAGAAACTATGGTTGCGATTTTGCTCCCAGTGCCCTAATAATGAGCCTTGAGATCGCGAAGTCCAATGACTCGAATGACTCATCGATCGACAATATGGAGCAGGCACGTTAAGAAAAAATGTGTTATGTAAATTATTACTCAATTTTGAAGTGGTTATGGTCATCATAGTGCGTAGTACTATGATAATTTATGGATAATAAGATGTTGTTCACAGTATATACTAAAAACCTCATCGTATATAAAAGGTTAGTTAGATTTATGTCAAACTGGAATGTATGAAGCGAACTAGAATACATAGATGATTGATACAGAAAATCGGGACACATTTATTGTGGCAACAATTTACGACTTTACAATGTAACAAAATCAAAGTTTCCTTCTGGGATCGAATTACCTGGAAGGTTATTTTGGATTATGTTCAATGCGTAAGTTAATTATAAGAAATGCAATGTTCAAAAAAAGGAGAACAACAATGGTTTTCTCTTTCCTTTTCTAACAATTTAGTTTTTTTTGTTATAATTTAATTTACAGATGCGTACGTACGGCATGGTTTGAGAAGTATGAAATGTATCACAACGAAAAGCTCTATATGGCTTTTACTCAGTGGTGGACGTTTGAGATCTATATTAATATATACCAACTCAACATATTTTTAACATATTTATAAAGGATTTCAAAGCATAATGTTTTTAATTAAAAATAGTAACATATTTTAAGTTGTTATCTAGTTAAAATGTAAGCGGAAACCAAATATATTAATTTTCTGTGATAATTGTCATTGTTCCGCGAAAATGGTTTTGATTCAGATTAACTTTTTTCTACAATTGCAATGATCTTATAGTGTATAAATATATGTTTTGTTCTTATTTAAAACGGACTTATAGTTAACCTGCATTGATTACTTTACCTATAACATGACTGAAATATTTTTGGAAATGCTTAGTTGCTCAAAATATACTAATGTATATTTATGTTCACCAAACAGAAATAAATACAATTAAATCTAATATTTTAAAACATATTGAATCTAATATTTTAAAACTCACGTTAAGTAAAATTTGTTTTACTTGAGTGTTTTCTTATTGTAAATTTATGATTTTAAGCCTCAATCAACATAGTCTGGTAACATATAAATGTGTTGATTGTTTATACGCTGCATTATTTTCATTTTCATATAAATGTCATTTCTTCCTGCAAGTCACACATAAGAACTAAATTTTGCAGGAAGAAATCCTATTACCATTTAAAATAAAATGTAAATAATGAAAGTTATACAAAACTCGCAATCAAGGAAAACAATTGTCCATATATGTACCGACTTTTTCATTTATACGAGAAAATGCATGCTCCTTTTAACAACACAAACTCTTTATTTAGTTTTTTATGTGTACAATCTGTGAGGACGTTCACTCGCAAAGGCGGTCATATTTCGAACGTTACGACAACCCTTGACCATTCGTAGCTTTTACTATTGAACGTACGCATTCGTAGCAGGTGGTTGCGTCCTATTTGTTTTATGAAACGATTGGATTTTCGTTCGACTTTCCTAAGTATACTTATGTAAGCAAACGTGCGTACGAACTTTAATGAAACAGCCCGATTGCCACGTAAACGTAAGAAACACAATAAATCGTTGCAATGCTTTGAATTTATTGCGTATGTGACACGAATGCATTATTTGAAAAAAAACACAGCGCTCTGTGGGATGTGTGGAAATCGCAAAGCGACCTAATCGCGTTTCTTTCGTAAAAAAAACAGTTGTACCGTTACGTTGTTCGTGCGGAGCTCAAAACGCCGTAAAAATATGTAGAACAAGGAGATGTGCGCTGTACAGTCGCAAACAGCGCTATTGGAACACTGTGGCGCGCCATGCAATCGCTTAGAACGATATGATGCGGCGATCGTTTAAAACAAGTTTAAAGTTGTTGTTGTTGAGAAAGTGCTGTGGGAACATTTTGGCAACGCTATTGGGCTCCACCGTGAGCGAATATTTTCTGCTTTAAATGAGTTTGTTCGCACGCTGTATATATGTAGATGGCGTTTGCACTGAAACCGCGCATCGACTACTAGCCTTAAGAACTATGTATGCACTTGGTCAAGTTTATCTTTGAATGCTAAAGGAATGCCGTAACTACGCGGTTTGAGTAACAGAGAATACCCATTTAGTATATTTTTCGGCGCATCTGCTTAACCCAGCTTTTCAACTTGAATGGTCTTAACATAACGCCAGGAGACCCAAGTGAATATACAGCTTTATTTCAATTGGCTGATTAAAGCACAATCCCACGGAAAACTTTTTTTGGCCCAGTTACAATAACGCATTACCGGAAAATGCCATCCCCAAGACTTTCAGGGTCAGAGCTGGGTCAGTTAATCGTCGGGGGAAGTCGGAATGGGCAATAAAATATCGGTATATGTCATTTAAATAAATTGCAATATTATTATTGCAAACATTTTTTTTAAAAGGGCTGTAACAATGTTTTAATCTTGTGTAGTGACAAATATAAGCGTTTAAATTTGAAACGTTACAGTTTAGATCATGAAGTAAATACAAATAGATGCGTATTAAAATAGACGGTTTTCTGGTTGGTTACATAAGCAAAGCAACAAAGACTGAGGAATAAGGAACTGGTTCCCTTATGCTTATTCAGCCACGAAAAAGGAACTGGTTTATTGAAGAGCACATCTTAATACAAATGTAAAGGTTAAGTAAACATACTTTGCTTGGTTGACATGAACAATGAATTTTTGTTATATGTAACAGTTTTGTAATTATCAGCTTATTAAGAAGGCATTTTTAGAATAAATAATTTGATAGTAAACATACATGGAATAGATTATTTGAAAATAAACAGCAAAATGCGGTTTATGTGAAGTTAAATTTAAATTAATAACTTGCCAGGTATTCGGCTAAATAAGGAACAATGAACTTGTTCCTCGTTTCTAAGTAAGAAACGAACGTAGGAGTACGAAATATTACGCATTATTCAGATTATATGAATTATAATGCTTTGTCAAACTATAAATATACAAAGAATTATTGTATTGTCATTTTGTACAGTTTGGCACATGCGAATGATTCACTTATTTATAAGTGAGATAATGTCAGTTTCATATTCGGTTAAATAAACACTAAGAACCTTGTTATTATGTTTGTATTTAGCCACGAAAAAGGAACTAGCTTTATTATTAATAAATTACAAAGACACGTTCATAAATTAAACCAAACATAATATCACAACTACATGTACATTTATTTTAATAGTCTTGCGAAATACATTTAATTTTTAATCAAATCTTGTTGTTTTGTTTTAATCAGATAATTTCTTTCATTTTTCGGTTAGAAACATGAAGATTTAAAAATTGTTTTCATGTTGTAAGTAAGACAATGCCAGTTCCTTTTATGATTTAATCAGATAAAAAAAATCGGTGTGAAAAATAAATAACGAACTGGTTATGTTTTGCCTTTCAGCCGCGAAACATTATTTGTTGTGTTACTAAGCAAAAAATACATTAAAAAATTCCTTAAATTGATAAATACAATATCCTACCTACATATACTATTGTTCGCTATGATATGATGTACATTTGATTCATTTGAATTGATTTATTAAGTAAGACAATTCCAGTTCCTTTTACGGTTTTAATTAGGAATAAGGAATAAGGAACTTACTTATCATTAAATCAACAAGAAATGCGTCACAAAAATAGGTTAAATGTCCTATCTATATTATGCAATAATCCTCGATTTTGCGTGCTACATTTTGTTCTATTTGTTTGTTTGTGAAAGAACATGAAAGTTCCTTAATCGCTTGAATTAGGAATAAATAATTGGTTCCTGATTTTTCTTATTTAGCCGCGGTACAGGAACTGGACTGTAACTAAATGAAACTACACAGAAATGTATTATAAACATATGTGTAATATACTTCCTTTATATGCAATCATTTTTAATGATATGTAGTAAACGTTTTTAATGTTTTTTTCGTATACAACTGTCAAAAAGGAAATGTCCTATAATTACATAACACTTTGAAAAATGTATCACAAGTTGATGAACTTTATATGTTACCTATATAAAAAATGTACATAGGTATGTGGTACACTTTGGTTCATTTCATTTATATTTTGATTAATAAAATGGCAGTTCCTTATTCGGTTGAGTATGGAAACAATGCACCGGCTCAGTTTCATTATCCATCAACGAAAAATGAACTGGAGTACACTGTCACATGTACGAAAAAAAGTAGAAATATACTTGACAACATTTGTTGGTTTCTTGATTAGATGTAAACTAATTTTATAGGGTTGAACTTTGGTTGAAGTTAATTGTCAGAGAAGAAAATTCCAGTTCGGTCTGAACAAGTAATACTTTTTAAGCGCGGAGAAGAAACTTGACTATTAATCATAGTACATTAATGCAAAAAGTACAAAGCTACAGTTTCTTATATAGTTTGAATATGAAGTACAAAACTATTTCCTTATTTCGTATTTTTGAATAAGTTAATAATTAAGATTACATTTGGTTTTGTTACGATTTACTTAAGAATTGCATGCACTATCTAAAAAAAACTTATATAAAATTTGTGATGCTTGATTAAGGAATAAGGGAATGCTACTTATGTTGATAATAATGATTGATTCACAACTACGTAATACCGTTATGACCATCGTGGTTGCACATTGAAATCCAGAGGGGGGCAATGCGAAAGTGCGGTAGTACGATGCCAACAATGCGATAGTTTGATAGCAACAGTGCGATAGTACGATGGCGACAATGCGACAGCGCGATAGTACGATCGCCACAATGCGATATTCATACCCTTCTGTCGCCATCGTATCATCGTATTGCCATTATCGTACTATCGCGTTATCGTACTGTCGTCTTTGTAATATCGCATTGTCGCCATCGTACTATCGCACTGTCGCCATCGTATTGTCGCATTGTCGCCATAGTACTATCGCACTGTCGCCATCGTATTGTCGCACTGACCTCATCGTATTATCGCACTATCGCATTGTCGCCATCGACTATCGCACTGTCGTCATCGTATTATCGCATTGTCGCCATCGTACTATCGCATTGTCGCCATCGTACTATCGCGTTGTCACATTGTCGCCATCGCTCTATCGGATTGTCGCCATCGCACTATCGCATTGTCGCCATCGTACTATCGCATTGTTGTCATCGTACTATCGCATTGTTGCCCTCTGGATTAAAATGTGTAACTACAATGGCCATAACGGTATTCCGTACAAAACGGAGGCGATAGTACGTTGACAAAACCGCGACAGTAGTATAACGATAAAAGCGGATTGCGGTGACAATAACGAAACAGTACAAACACATTAAAGCAAAAGCACAAGAATAAGATGACAATAACGTGTCAGTTCGACGGTGCTAACGGGAAATTATATAGCATCGCACATTAGTAGTATCTTGGCTTTGTAATCGTTATTTCGCTATCATTTTTCACTGGGTTTATTTCTTCATCGGGGTGTCTGATTTGCGTTACAATATCGTATAATGCTGCAGGTTATCTCCAATATGGTAGTAGTAATATAGCGTTGTGATTCGTTGGTTATTTTATTTTTACGTCAAAAATCGTGTGTTATCTGACGAGATTTTACTCGAAACTTGACTCTTTCATGATAATGACGAGATGTAAATCTGTGGTTCGTTTAACAAGGACGTGTGTCAAATCAAATTTAATATCGTGTTCGTGATCAGTTAATGTCCGGCGTCGCATGACTTGTGACAACATTGAGCTCCTCACCACGCTTTAGTCCACAACGAATCGAATTCTTAGAATATTGGTCGGTTGTCTAAAATCTAGATCGACCATTAACGTTTGATAGGTGCGTTGCAACCACTCTATATGCCACATTTAGGACGCGATCATACAGACATTTGAAAAGAAAACAATATTTGTATCATATCTAGACCAAGTTCTAATTTGTGTAAAGCCGAATTTAAAAAGTTGGGTTAACAACTTTTATAGATTCTATTATGGTGTGTATATTGAATTCAAGTAAATGATTGAGGGGCAAAATTATTGCTCTTGTGTACAAAATATCACGGACATTTAGTAGCTCTTGTCCTGACATTGTCAGTCAGTAATTATAGTTTGATGACAATCGTTTCAACTGTAAATTTACTTAAAATATTATATGATACTGCTTTTGATAAAACGAAAAGTAAATAATTGTATATCATTGCATTTGAGTAATTAGAATGTTCGTACGCTCCATTTGTTAGCAAATACATGTGCAGTATGTTTATATTGTTTAAGTGAAAAACAAAACACTGAAAAATACATACACGTTAATAGTGTTACCTCGTTTGTAAAAGAACAATACATAATATTTCGGTTTATGTTTAACGTTGCATTTCAACACTTGTTTATGGCGCGCGTCTATTCTTTGAATATCAATACTGCTTAATTTTTACAGACAAAAGGAAAAGTTGGTACAGTAATGGTCGCCTGCAAAGATAGTCTCATCATACGAGTGTGCGGGTCTTCTTATTCATACAGCCGGGAAGATGTTACGTTAATGAACCGAGGTAAGGATAGCCACGGAAAGCATAGCACTCGTTTTAGTTAGGAGATTAAGAATAAGTAATATGATCATGTAAGTTATATTTCGCTGCGAAGACTATGGTATTCACTTCAGTGAAATCGCTTAAACGTTCACATTTGAAGATCATTTACTTTAATTCGATCATGATTAGGCTTAATTTAGTAGGTGTTTATTGGCTATAAACGTTTTCAAGAGAAGAACGAGCGTACACCGAAACTGCAGTATAAGGTCATGTTTTACGTTTACATGAACACGGTGCCTAAACCACGTGACATTTTCGGATCTGTGTTGGGAGAATAAAGCGCGACCCATTTAACATTTTTAAGGATCTCCTTTTAAATATTTCACCATTTTTAAAAGGGATAAAGTCGAGAGCCCGCTCAAGCGTTAGACTTTTCCAACGATATCATAATATCTTTAAACAAATAAGTATTTTTTCAGTAAAGTGCAACCGCGCGTTTGAACGGTTACAAAATGGCGGATCAGTGTGGGGACTTCAAATTACAAACGCGCGGTTGGACATCATACGACGAGTATAAATACGTCTTTTATTGTATACCGCACACAGAACGATCAACGAGTTTTTTTTTAAAAACATTCCTTATTAATAAGAAAACGCTCTTGCAAATTCGTCTTAAATCAGAATATAAGAATAACGTGTTATTATGCTCTTTAAGTGTGTGCTGGAGGGGGTAGGGGTGCAAAAAGTCACTGCCTTTTTCTTCCGTCGGAACTCCACTTTTGATCGTATTGAGTTTGCGTGATATTTTAACTAATTTCCAAGAAAATAATTGTCCGTTATCTTTGATTATAACAAAGTAATTTTGTAACACACTTATCAATATTGACAAAACTGTATATGCCCTTTTCTTTTAAGGTTGACATATATAATATCATTAGGTTCCATAATTGTTTAAGTGAATTATTGCCACGTATTATATATTACAATACTTGATAGGGTTTAATTTTGATCTTGTTTTGATCTTGGACGCTAATTATCAGAATTTCACGAAACTTTATATGTAGTATCCTTATTGGGAAAACATGAGTGTAGGTACAGGTTGTTCCGCTCCAAAAAAAAACTTTATAAATAATAGTACGTTTATGCGCGTATCGACATGTCGTTGCTCTCGAGCTAGTATTCAGGGAGTTATTGACTCTTGAATAAATATATGTTTCCTCACCACACACGAACAGTGGTCCGATTTGGATGGAACATGATATAAGCATCGGTATAGAGTGTGCATTCGCATATCCTAAAATGTGTCTTCGCCAATGCATTTGAAGAATTATTGCCATTTTATTAACAATTAAACATTTACTAATGAAGCTTTACGTTTTTATGTACAATCTCATAGGCCAACGATCAGAATATAGCGACACAGCATGTGCTATACGGTGGATGGGCGTATAATGTCAGGTCATCCCGAGGCAGTGATTTTCAAAAGGGATGTTGACATTCGATTGCTAATTTGTTTTCGCGTGGGATGTGGGACACCAATGATCCAAACTTATGAAAACTTATATGAAGTTTATAATGTGCGTGCAGATATTTTAACATCATTCCGCAACAATGTGAGGTCAATCTCATTGTTCCGGCCCAACAATTTATAGGAGAGTTATCGGCTTCTTTTTTTTGTTCTCTTGCTTCCAATTTATAAATACATCGACCAAGCGCAAGCATCCATCAGATTCACTTACATTCTTGTAGGCTCTGGCAACCACAAACATTTAAGAAACCTGATATTTTATAAACATTTAAATGCATAGTAAAATAAATAATGTCCACCTATATTGGTTATTCCTCTTTATGGATTGGTTTACAATTATATATTGTATCTTTATATCGATACACTACACAAAAAGGAATTTTACAAGAATTATTTATGTCAATTGAACAATGAAAACATTGAAATTATAGTAAAATTCAATTACTTAGGTATCACATTTAATTATAATGGTTCTCTATTAAGCAATTATACCCCTCAATAAATAATCCTTAAAGGCATAGACTGACGTTCTGTCCCTTCCTTCATAGAGTAAAACTCAAAGTAAAAACGATATTACTTATTCTTTACATGTTAGTTGTACCTAGAATAACATATGGTTGCGAGGTTTGGAGGGTCTATTAAACATTGAGATAGACTAAATATATCTCAAATTCTGTAAATATATATAAGATGTCCGCCACCAAACATCAAAAGCAGTCGTCTAAGGTCGAGCTAGGCTGTTCACCATGATTGTTCCTAAATAACGTTGCATAATTATTCGCCAAACACCTCTTTACGATCGATGTATAATAACCATATCACATATGATACGTTGGCTAAAACTAATTTCAAACTTTGCTAGACAAACGCTATTAAAACCGTGTATAGTCTTAAGCTATATATATAGCATGAAAACGTAAACTTAACATACCTTTATCACAAACTTAAACAAGGTCTTCGAGATCAGTGCGTCCAGGCATGGTCTGAAAAAATAAAGTAAAAAAGTTTATTATGTTACTTTTAAAAATTAACATGTATTTGCAAGTAGAAAGTATATAAAGTGTTGATAATGCTTGCAAAAGAAATATTATGGCAAGATTTCTACTAAGTGCTCAACTATTAGAAATTGAAACTCTTAGATACAATTTCATTTAAAGATAAAACAACAAATGCAAACTATGTAGCAATTTCATGGACTAATCAAAATATCACTTTTTATCCTTCCTCTGTTGCACACATTGGAGTAATAAGACATGGTCGAATACATTTTTGTATCTCCGGTCAACAGGAAGTAGTGTATCCCTACGCACGATGTGACACATAGTTGAGGGTAACCTTTCCAATACAATACACATGGGTTTAGTATTTTACCAATACCGGCTGCTATCGCAATTGTAGACCAAGACAAATATCAAGTTCTCGATTCGTTTTTTATTTCTTGTCATATTTTCAATAGGAAAGTATTAAAAGGAACAGTTTAAAGTGAACTTTTGTGTACGTGACACAATCGGTAGTTATTCGGTCGTCTTGAATGTTGTGTACATGTAGGAGGCTCTACAAGAATAATTGTATTGTTATGTCAATTTATCATTTGTCTTTGATAAAATGTGTCAACGGAATGAAGCGGGATAAATCGAATACATGGTTGGTGCCGAGATGGAGAAAGTTTAAAGATTGAGAAAACTCGCTAACTCTCGCCCTATTTTCTTTTTCTAAGCTTCAACGGATATATATATAAATTATTTAAAAATAATTCAATAATTAAATAAATATATATATATATATATATATATATATATATATATATATATATATATATATATATATATATATATATATATATATATGAATAAATATATTTATAAATGAATAAATATATTCATTTATATAAACGACTGCTGGAATGTCGAGATTGCAATTCACTACCATCCGTCTTTTCCGTAACCTCGATGATAGTGCTTGGCTGAAACTGGTGGATATGTGCATAGGTTCACAATACACTGATCCTAGAATTCGCTCCAGTTTATAAAAAAACACTAATTAACCCGATACATACAACGCCGTCCATTATATCAATCAATCATAATTTGATTTAAATAATAACGGTTGATACGGTGTGTGATTTCGAAAGGAATATAAATAGTTCAGTTTTATTTGTATCATATGATAAGTGGGCTTTTCCTTAAGATTACGTGTCCGGGATACTTCAGTTAGAGGTCATCTCTTTACATAATTCCATTTGTAAGGCGCTTGCTTCTTGATATGTAAAAATTCATTGGTTGGTATTAATAGAATTTCACAAAGGCTTTACTGAAGCTTTTGCGAATAATACGTGTCGCGGAAGTGCATTAATCAAAGACGACGTCATAGTCACATGGAATTTGTTTTGGTGTTTAGCGTGCTTTTGCGGGATGTGGTATTTTTTGCGGGTGTTTTAGAGTGTTTATTTCGTCAAATTCTGATGGCACAGTACTGCTTTCAAGATGAGGAAACACAAACTACCGAAATAATATAGTGTCATGATTAGACGGCAATCGTTTCATTATTTAACCACAACTGTTTGCCGTACTCGTTCAGTCGGTATTGAAATCGTTCTTGAAAGACTGAATAGGCTACCGTAATTTGTCAGTTTGCTATAAATAACACAGTTCGACCTCAATTTTCTTTCGAAAATTATTGTGCTAAGATGTTCCATTTGAAAGAAACCAAGATATTTTGTAATTACCCGCGTCATGCGAAAATGACTCTTATGTCATATGCGGCTGGTGTAGCTATGGTCCAGCCTGCGCAACTCGCAGTAGGTCAGGAGATGCCTTAGTGGACCTCGAAACCTTGTGTGATTTATTGCGGACAGGGCAGCTCCTGAACACACTGCGCAGACAGGACTTTAGCTACGCCAGCCAACGCGCCATACGACACATTTTTACATGACGCGGCTCGAAAAGAATTATTTCAATATGTTGAAGGAAAACTGGGTGTTAATCAAATATTAGAATACCCTATATTTCGATGGTAAAAAATACAGTCATAATAAGCAATGTGAGAATACAAATGATGTAGTGGTAGAAGTAGTAGTAGTAGTAATAGTAGTAGTAGTAGTAGTAGTAGTAGTAGTAGTAGTAGTAGTAGTAGTAGTAGTAGTAGTAGTAGTAGTAGTAGTAGTAGTAGTAGTAGTAGTAGTAGTAGTAGAAGTAGTAGTAGTAGTAGTAGTAGTAGTATAAGTAGTTATAGTAGTAGAAGTAGGAAATGTATCCTATCATTATCGTTATCATCATTTTTGATCATTTTAGTAGTAATTGAAATAATCATTGGAATAATCATTATTAGTATTATATGAATAATAATTATATGAATTATGGTGCTTTATATGATACAATTTCGCTTTTATGCAACTGACATATTTCGTTAAGGCCGATATTTAAGACCGATTGGTGAATATTTCAGCGATATATCAGTATAATTGCATCTCTTTTATATAGACAACGCTGTCATACTTTACACAAAAACTCATAGATTACCTTGAGGTCAAATGTCCTATGCGATGAATAACATTGACAATGCACAACAGCCTGACCGTAATCCCATGCAAAATACATTTTGTATACCTCAGTTAAGATAATGTACACATTTTAGCGTAGCTGCGTTAATGCTCTTCAGGAGTAACACTGTCCGTTATTAAGTCACGCCATGGTTTCTGGATTCATGATCGGACGTTGTAGCTCCTGGCAAGACTGTGCGGATGTACAGGCTGCGGGTGAAGCTACGCTGGTCATATATGATATAAGAATCATTTTTGAATCACGCGGTGCTTATTACGTTCTCTATTTACATTGTATTGACTTTTATATTACTTGACCTTCCAGTAAGTAAAATGGATTTTTCGAAACACGTCTGTTCGTCTGAATATCAAAATTATGTTTACTGTTAACTTAAACAAAATGACAAATCTACGTAGGCATAAATCTGACATAGCAAATATAGTATTAAGCGGTGTTTGCATCCAGCGCATGCTGTAGCTATGACGTGCGCAACCGAAAGCTATGACGTGCGCACGCGATGACTATGATATACGCGCGTCTTTACTTTGCTGTTTAAATATTCCTATATGATAACAACGTTTTAGAAATCGATGATAAATGTACGTATTTGGGGTTTGTCTCTGAAAGCTATTTTTAAATTAAGACAATATTTGTCGAAATTTTATAACATGACATTACAACACAGGTTAGAAATGTTTGATAAATTAGTTTACCCGGTGTTAAGTTATGGCTCCGAAATATGGGGATTACAGAGCAGTATAAAGATAGAACGAACACATTTAAATTATTGCAAAGTACTTTTAGGAGACGAAAGTACGAAGGCAAACACAGAATAACTTTATTTATGGAGAACTAGGAAGACCATCTGTATCTGTCAGACATAGCGTTAATGTAATTAGATATTGGTTAAAGAAAGTAAATACAAATGCAATTAAATATGTAAAACTTGTTTATGATATTATGTTCCGACAATTAGAAACTTACCCCAATAACAGATCTTGGGTCTACATGGTAAAAAGTCTTTGAGGTAATTGTGGTTTCAACGATGTGTGGTTGAATCAAGGGGTAGGGGATGTAGACGTGTTTTTGAAAATCTTTAGAGTAAGAGTCACGGATATGTTTATACAAAATTGGAAAAACGAATTGAGTGAATCAACTAGAGCAAAAACATACATATTAATATCCGATTTTTAGTTCAATCCTATTTAAATGATATAAACATTCCAAAATACAGAATGGCCCTCTCTCTGCACATATGCTTAAAGTTGAAACGGGAAGATGGCAAAAACCAATAGCTATTCTTTATGAAGAAGAAAATGCCCTTTATGCAATATTTTAGAAGATGAGTACCACTTTGTTATGGAGTGTATATCATAAACTGATGTTAGAAACGCTTATTTAAAACCGTATTATTACATAAGACCAAATATGTTAAAGTTTATAGATTTATTGAACTCTCAAAATGGTAAATTAAATATTGTTGAAAATTTAGCTATGTATATTTATAAAGCTTGGGAAATAAGAAATACGTATAATACATATTATGATTAGTGTTGGTTGTTGGTATATATTTATGCATCGATTCTCGCTGAATATTGTCTTTTCTTAAATACCTTATATTTATTTATTTTTAATTGTTTTTGGACAATGTACCAATCTTTATGTGTGATGTTTATAATTTGAATGACCTGTGACTTTGTTTTATGTATATTGTATTGATATTTCATGTATACTCATGGACTTATTGTCTACTGTATTATCAAGTAAACTCTAAACTCAAAACTCTAAAAACTCTTTAAATCGGTATTCGCCATTTGTAACTGAAAACAAAAAAAATGAATGTTACGAAATTCTTATTTTAAGAATCACATCTGAAGAACGGCATGGATTTTTAATGCATTCTACACTTTCCTGACTATCTGCAGTTATATAAAACAAACTTTAGATGATTATAACGTTCTTGTTCTTTTAGTAGCTTGGTCGCATATTTGTTATCCGGATCTAGAAAATTGAAGAATCCCCACTCAAATAAGAAGTTACGAAAGCTACCTCAATTTGTTCACAAATAATAACTTCAGTCGAGTAATAAGGGTTGATAGTTATGTGATTTTGGAAGAATTTTATTTTTGCTGTCTTACTGTAACATCATCGTGTTTAGTCTTTTTTACATAATCTTGCCAATTCCGGAGTAAATCTGTTAAGCAAGATTCAGTAAGTATTTTGTTCTCAGCTATTATGTTAATTTTTAATGAGTTCCAAACAATTATTCAAAATGCAAAATACAAACTGTTTTGTTCAATACAATTGACAATATAACGTTGTTAGACTAATACACTACAATTAATTGTTTATTTTTTATAATATACATTATGTCCTACACTCTAAAAGAATGTGAGTGCGGATCCAATTAACCTGCGATAAATCAAAAGGAAAGGTACTAAAGCTACGTTGATGTAACTCGGACTTTGTTGAAGCCCTGTTTTCAATAAATACTGTTTTTTGAGTTGGTTGAAACTTACAAATGTATTTGTTAGCCAATTATCGTATGTATCGTGTGTGTTTTTTAAACTATAGCAGCGCGTCTTGATGTATAGTGAGACAGTATATAAAATAGGTGTATGAAAAATCATCAAGTATTTACATGAAAATACAAGCTAATTGATTATCAGTTGGAGCATGGTCATGACCTATGTAACAGTGATGGTGGTAGTTGCAGCGGCTGTGGTGGTGGTGGTTGCGGTATATGTAGTTATGGATATTGTGATAGTGGGGTTGTTGCGATGGTGATAGAGGCAGCTGCGGCAGTGGTCGTATTTGAAGTGTTATATCAATCAAATTTTTATATGGTGGATGCCGACGTTTCTGATGATAATAGTGATGATTATAAGTATCAGTTTGATGGATGAAATATGACGGACACAAAAAATGAGTGGGTGTGGTCGAGGTGGACGAGGTGATGGTAATAACGATACTTATAATAATTGTAATGATGATCATGATAATGGCAAATGCTTTTTTGATAATTAACGTACTATACGCAATTGGCGATTGATTATTCATTAATTTGTTGTAATGTTTTTGTTGTTTTCTTAAATAAAACCAATAAATGTTATCTACAAATTTGTCCATCAACGGCAAAATAATGGGTTTACCGTTTAAAAACCAATTACAATTTTAAGAAATGAGTAATGTAATGCATCAATTTTTTAAGTAGCTTACTCCTCATATTGCTGAACTAAACAGAATAATAGGTTCAATGACGGAATTAAATACGTGTATTTTTTCCATATTGCCTATGTATTAATTATTCAATAAGTGGCATAGGCTATTATATCCTTTAAGGTTTTGTTTAGGCATAGCTTTTCCGGTATATTGCATAAGCTGCAGTGTAGTACAACTTGATTAGGAAACGCTATTAACAACCCCAATATGTTGGTACTATGATACGAATAATTGATACATATTTCGACTTTGAAGTTTTCAAATCTAATAATCTTCGTTTTGCTGATATTAGTTTTTCACCGCACGATGTCGAATATAGCGATTGCTATGCATTTAAGTTTTACCTGAATACCTAACAGATTGGTGGTGATATGCGTTATTTGTTAATCAAAGAAGATAAAATGAGAACTGTCCAAAATCACGGTGTGATAATTATTGCACATTAAAATAATCAGAACATTCGCTAATACAATCTGTATATAACAGGGGAGATAATAACTCGTCCTGCTTTAAACCCAATAATATGACTTATTACTATGTACACGTGTCGGAAGTAAATCGGACACAGCATTATAAATTTGCGTATATATACTTAATCATATGAATAATTTTATAACAGTTATGCATATTGGTAGTTTTACAAAGTATAATTCCCAACATAAAATCTATCATCTTATTTTTTGTCTCGGCATACCGACACTTGGCTGAGCTATTTTACTTCAGTATTATATTGCAATTTTGATTGTTTGTATTGATTATTCTTTATTGTTATTATTTCAGTTACATTCATATATATTTTAATTGTACATTTCATTTATGCTGTTAAAGCAAAACATTATGTTACTATTTTACTGAACCGTATTATTACCTTATATTCTCTGTAATTTTAAATCCGACTCTCAAATTCGGTATGGCACTAACAACAATATGTTTAATTATATATCGTAACTGTTCACTTCGAATTGTCCAACATTTTGATTTTTCGGATTAAAAATCGATATGGAAATACAGGTAAGTTGAATGCCTTGGGCAAAAATCTTCCTGCAATTATATGTATGTGATGTCCACCTTCTACACTACCATTTTAAGTCGGTCTCGATCGAAAAGGGGTGAAACTCGGAGTTTTAATCCAAATTGTTCGTGTATTTATTAATATAACATACACAAACAAGTGTTTCTCGATACATATTTTTTTTTACTTTTGTCCCATTGAATAAAATATAAAGACTCTGTATTAACATGTAATATTTCATAACCAATATATTTAATACGAATTTGTTAAAAATTAAGACAATCTAATGCAATTTGTTTGCCTTCTCTCACTATTGCCCGTGACGGACAGTCACGCACAGCACACGTACAAACATGTTGCATAGTCCGATGAGCTGACAATTCATACACAAGTCTGATGAAATGTTCCTTGATATTTAATTCTGCTAATCAACGAGTGATGTCAAATTATTAAAATTAAAATTACGGCGGGCTGCCAAAACCTTTCGGGCCTGCCCAGCGATTCACAATTAAAATGAATCCGATGTATATACTAGTTTAACTCGGACTGGACTCATATTCTAACATACACAATTGCTTTATTTTATAATCAAAAATACAAAAACCTACTTTTCCACTAAATATAATACTTTCGGATCCACACCATATGTATAATATCTTATTATTTAAAAACTGTCATCTCAGCGGTTGAAGTCAAAACTTTTCTACACAACCAATGTCGATTTACCAGTCATTTATATATTATTAAATGAAACGTGTATTCGCTTGTTCTAAATGATTCAATGTTTCAATTAGTTTAACAGATGGTTTAATCAATAAATTTAATTATCATCGTCATCACCATCATCATCATCATCAGCATCAGCATAATCATCATCATCATAATCATCATCATCATCATCATCAACATCATCAGCATCATCATCATCATCATCATCATCATCATCAACATCATCATCATCATCATCATCATCATCATCATCATCATCATCATCATCATCATCATCATCATCATCATCATCATCATCATCATCATCATCATCAGCATCATCAGCATCAGCATCAGCATCATCATCATCATCATCATCATCATCATCATCATCATCATCATCATCATCATCATCATCATCATCATCATCATCATCATCATCATCATCATCATCATCATCATCATCATTATCGTCGCTGTCGTTGCTGTCGTCGCTGTCGTCGCTGTCGTCGTCTTCATCATTAATAGCATGGTCTTCGTCCTCCGCCTCATCTTCACCATCAGCATCATCATAATCATCATCATCAGGAGCAGCAGCAATTGCAACAGCAGGATCAACATTATCATCATCATCATCATCATCATCATCATCATCATCATCATCATCATCATCATCATCATCATCATCATCATCATCATCATCATCATCATCATCATCATCATCGATATCATTTTCGTTATCATCGTCGTCATCGCCGTCATTATCATACTACAAACACTAAACATTATACAACGAAGTTAAATGATACTGTTTAATTGCAACAGCAATAAAACAGTAACCGTTGAGAACTTAAACAACCGTGAAAGATATCGCTCAGCTCCTGATTGCAGTCAACTCGGATTAATCTTTGGATAATAACTTATATCAAATCGTATTGATTAATAGAGTTTAATATTTAAGGATTAAATTATTTAATAATAATAAATTATTAATATTACAAAAATGATAAAAGTTCATTTACTCGTCTAAGGAACAGCATTTGACCAAGATAATATGTCGCTTAAAATATTCATTACACATTCAGTCCAAAAAAGCGTTACGAGTTGCTATGGAAACTGTTATCATTTTATTACAGCATTCCGATAAGACTGGTGTCTGTATTGTGGCCTGTTTAATTTCTTCGCTTTATTGCAATTCATAAATTTATTTATAAGGGTACCGGTGTATGTATTCTAGACACACTCTGTTATCCAAAGAAACCATGTGATCATAAAAAAATGAAATAAAAATTAAACTAAATTTACAAATGGTGTTTTCCTTTTTTTGCTGTTGCCAGTCAGCAAGAGGGCATCAAACGCTTATACATATACATTTAAATTATCTTCAATTAATAGCACACTTAAAGATTTGGAGTTTATCTAAAATCGGAAAGCACAAACGTCAATTCGCCCCATACGTGCAAAAAGGTACAAAGTGCCTTCTAATTTCAATGTCGCTTGGTACCTTTTTGCACCGATGGGTCAATATGTTTGTTCTAGATCTTTAGAAAGCAGCAAAATTACAAAGCTTTATCAATTTTCTTTTTGTGCTTGAATAGTTGTGATTGTTGCATTAATTGTACCATGAGTTCGAATTTCCGCATTTTAGTCTCGCAATATATTGGCATACCATACACTATTTTATATCAATTTTTTTAATCAGGTGATTAATAAGTGGAATTGCAATATTTAAATAATGAAGAATCAACAGAATTGACTTTATGTATATTTAATTGTTTATCTATATAATCATTTATACTTTAGGAGAACATGAGTTGTGTCAATTTTTATTTTATATTTTACTTAAGGTTCAAATAATTTAAATATAACCTGCTTTTACTATATACCGTAATTATTCAAAGTTTCCGGACACTTACAAATATTTATTTTTCTGTGACCGAAAATTTTCATACGTTCACTATTTAGAGACACGTATTTTATGTTCGTTTGTCAATTATTAATTTGATGTAGAAATAATACATCTATGCAAAATAATTTTATTGTATTGTACTCTTCGTTCTCTGCTCTAAATTAAAAACAACTTAACATCTTTGCAATCACCTGAAATAATATATAAAAAATAAAAAGTAAACATTTGGCTTTCTATATTCGACACCATTGCAAACGCTGTTGGACGAAAACACTGTTTATTACAGGTTTACTAGGTAATTTACCCAATTGAGGTTTATCACAAACCGTATTTTAGAGTGCGCCTGCACCGAAAGTCGGCCATTTTGGAGGTATAAACAAAAAAAACAGCTAGACTGAAAGATTATTATCACACTTTATTAAAAATCGCTGCAGTTTTGTAAAATATGGTGTGAATTAGTGTTTCATTTGATGAAGAACACACTGCAGAAAAATTAATATAGGTGACGGATGTGGCTGTGTACCGATATAAATTGTCTGAACAGGAGTGAGTCAGGTACGACCAAAAACTGAAACGGACTGATGGCTGTGATCCGTATCAAATTGACTCTAAGATATGGTCGACTGATGTTTCTATTTTGCCATCCGTGCAGGACTACGATATTCAACACTACCTTCTGTACACACTTAGTGCCTACACAAAGGAGGATCTGCAGACAAACAAAGGTTTGAATGCCTACAATCATTTCATAAATGGTTGGGTTAGAGAGCGCTGTGCCATTGTATGCGAAGAAAATACTAGTGTCAATGCAAAAGTGATGCATTCACTAAGACTTAGTGAGACAACCCTCAGACCATGGGTAATCTGTGTCAAAAGTGGAAGAATGATCGGATCCTATTGTAACTGCATGGCTGGATTGGGAGAGGCATGTACACATTTTGCTGTACTTCTATATGCCATTGAAGCCACAGTTAAAATAAGGGACTCCATAACTGTGACTCTTGAAAAGGCGTATTGATTGCTGCTTTCTGCCATGAAAAAAATGCGTACAACAAATCAAAGACATTGATTTTACAGCAGCTAGAACATCCAAGCGAAAGTCAAGGAGCACACTAGCCGACAGCACATGTGACACCCACACCCCAAAGGCAGCCACAGCAGTGTGCAGAACTCCATCATCTTAACTGAGTGACAGCAAGGTGCCGGAGGCTACGGATGCAGGTATAAATAAATTGTGAAAAACATGTGTAGAAACTGGATCGGAAGCAGATATTCTGTCAATTTCTGAACCCTACTATGATCAGTTTGTGTCAAGAGCAGTTTATCAGGACTTTTCAGCAGTTGTATCAAACTTGAATAATGAGAAGTGTTTGGAGATGAACTATTTGAATCTAGTACAGAATTGCAAACAAATGGACTTCCAATGTACTAAAGAGCAAAGCAGTGCAGTCGAATTTTCTACCTGAAATCAGCGCAACAACAAACGGTGGCACCAGTTTCGAGCCTTTTAAATAAGGGCATCAATGGAACGGCAAGTATGCGCAACCAGTAAAGCTGCCCTATCAACATAATGAATGCTTAGCAATGGAATTGTTCAGTGTTTCTATGGAAGCATTGCATGGAAATTGTTGAGTGGACGATGTTGGTTTCGTGATTTCGGAGAAGAAGCCATTTATTGGTGCGTCAATTAATGACATTGTAACATGCGACTGCTGCGGCCAGTCTGCACTTGATATCAAATGCCCATATAACTGTAGAGACGGCATGTTACAAGAAGTGATCCTTTTTTTATTGGAATGAGGCTGCATTGGCATGGAGAGGGCATACTTTGTTGTATAGGCATTATGGTATACACATTGAAGAAATAACATTTTGTTATGACACGAGGGACAATATTTGTGCTGAGTCTGAGGTTTTGTTCCAGACGGCCATTCTTCCAGAACCTGTAGGGAAGATTAATTCCAGACTCCAGAAAGCTTTACCACCAACATGTATTGTTGACACTGTTAACAGCAATGGCAGTGTGGGTGAAGACGAAACGTTCTGCGGTTGTGATCAGGGGGAGTTTGGCACTATGATATGTTGTGATAATGTCTTGTGTCCAATAGGGTGGTTCCACTACCAGTGTGTCAACGTAGGCAGTAAACCTAAAAAAATCGTTTTTTCAGGACTGTCAGAAACTTCATTAGTTTAGTACACTGGGAAAGAAAATACAGTGCCCAGTGTAAATAATTGCACACATATAAGATATAATATATTTATATCATTGAAGTCAGAAATTAAGAAAATGGAAAGCAAATTATGTTTTATAATTGTATTTGAAATCATCATTTTCAATTCAAAGTTATGATGTTCAATTTGATATAATGATGCATTCATTTGTATTAATATCAGCAAAAGATACAATGTATACCATGTTTGTACATAAATAAGTTCTTATGTCTATAAAATGTTAAATATGAAAATGATTATCTTGTCAATAATTGCATATGTATTGTTTTTTGCTCAGGTTGTGTGCAATCATAACATATATAATAAACATGCACTTATTTATTATACTGCCAGTTCTTTGTTACATTTTTCATTGCGTTCTAGTTCAAGTTAACAATAGATTTGCAAAAATTAAAAGATCATAGGCAACAGTTGCGATTTTGCCCATAACACACTTTCCTTCCATATCTTTATTGATGAGAAATGATATTCGCACGAAACTATTCAAAATTGAGTACTTTTGTCGAACACTTCCGACAACTCTTTCAAAATGGATTCTTGAATGGGCCAGTTTCCTAGTAGATTACACATCAAGAGGTGATAGTGTATTTTTCCTTTTGTGAATGCTGAAATCTTAACCGATGCAGACATCATTCCTACCATTTCTGCAATATTTAAACCCCTGTCAGCTAGTATTAGATCACCTGGTAGTAAATTATCTAAAATTCATCAGTTTTCAGCAATATGCTTGTCACTTACACGACCACCCCATCCATTAGAAAGATACTAGACAGTTCCTTTAGGTGCTACCCCTTACAAATATTTTACTGTATGGTGGTGCTTGTATGATGACAATGTTTCAGCACGTGCAGTAAGTCCACTTGTTTTCTCGGAAAAAAATTCAAATCAGTCAATGATGACGGTACATTTCTAAGCAAACTTCTTTCGGAATTACGTGAGCATAGACGTTTTTAAAGGCTCCTTTCAGGCCATCTGATAAGCCATGTTAGTCGTGTATGCATTGTTGATAGACAACTTGTAAAAAGTATTGACACAGTAGGCTGAGTAGTTTCAAACTCAAAGGCCATGAACACATTGGCCATATTCAGTCGCCGTTAAACCAGATACAGTTTTTATAACTTAAACTTTCCAATATCTAAGCTTGAAGGACGGAAATATTTAATGTAGTCACAAAGGATTGTCAGTGTCAAGAAATCGGGAAACCCTGTGAAGTGCTTCACCTTCGCATTGTTATCCGCAAAGTTGTCAATTTTATATCGTGCCATGTAACCATTCAAGCGATGCTTCAGTTCCATGTTTTCAACTCTAAGCTGCAAACGTTAAACCTGCATAGCAGTCATAAGCTCGAAGTAGATATCTGTTTGACATGAAGTCCATGTGCCAGTAGGTTCAATGTCTTCCACATTCTCGGAGCAAAGGTTTTCACACCGATTTTCAAACGCTTAAGATGACAGTATTGGTTTCGTTGGCGATTAAACCTGTCCGGGCAAGGCTGCTTTCTCTTCAAACAAAGTTTTCATGTTGGTGCCAAATCTGGATTAAGTTGGTCAAACAGATCAGATTTCTGTCCTGAAAAAAATACATGACTCGACTAAAAAACGATACATGTTAAATAATAAAGCAAACAATATAAATGACTAACTGGACTCTAGTCAGTATTAAACTTTCTACTCTTGAGTATACTGTTTAAGTTCGGCAAATGCCTGTAGCGAATGATATATCACAACAAATTGGGCTCTACGCGGATATTTAATTACTGCTTATACATTCGCTATTATGGATGACTGAATGTTTACCTGTTATAAAATGTGAAGAGCACACACGTATTTTGCTTTCGTTCTTGTTCTCGACGCTCTGGTTGACCTTTGTGAGCCATGATCGTCTACGAAGCCTACACAGTGCAACGTGTTTTTATCTTGATTTTTCGTTATTGATGGATGTCTATAGAATTCAAGGTTAGGTTCTATGTCTTTCCGGTTAAAACATCCTAAAATACGACACTTTACGACCATATTTCGTATGCAGATCTAAATTTAAGTATATTGATCAAAAATAATTTTCCCGTAACGAAACAACGGGGTTGCCTTTCCAGATCGAGGCTTTCAAAATTGCGGCCGCACGTTTGATTATGTCACGTGAATTACCTCAATAACGCAAATTTGATGCCCCATTGCCATTAGGCATAATTCTGCCAAGTTTTATTACTTTAATCCGGTTGTAAAAAATGCATGAACGAAGGGTAGTCAGATAAGCAAAAAACAAGGCCAAAAACTGATAAAATATTATGTTTAATTGACTGTCCGAAAATCCGTATTTCCAAAAATTTAGAATGATGCAAAAATATTATTTCGGCTAAAAGGGAGTGTCCGAAAAGAATACGAAATTACGGTTGTTTTTATGATGTTTTATACATACATATATATATACATACATGAACGTGACAATTTGTATATAACAACATGATGCAATAATTATCAGTTTTAAAATGCCCTAGGGTTCAACTAAACCGAACCTCTTATCTACTGAATGTGTTAGATTTAAGCAGGATAATTGCTGTCAATTTAACATTTCACACATTCCTCTTAATTGGGTCGTTACCGCGATAAATCCCTTTTATATAGCGATGATAGTTAAATTTATGTTGTTAAACACTAATTCACACCATATTTTACGAAACTGCAGCGATTTTGAATAAAGTGTAATAATAATCTTTCCGCTTAGCTGTGTTTTTTGTTTTTACCTCCAAAATGGCTGATTTCCGGTTTAGGCGCATTTTAAAATACGGATCGTGATATACCTCAATTGGTGTAAATTACCTAGTAAACCTGTAATAAACAGTAGCTTCTTCCAACAGCGTTATGAAATAGACGACTAAGTCAATTATATTTATCAGTGTATTTGACGTTTTATTGTTTAATTATTTATTTTCCGATTAATTCACTGCTGTTGATGATGAACAGAAACATTCTATACGAACATATATTTTAATTAGGAATAGCAACACCCAACGACATTATATAAAGTGTGATTTTCAACATATTTTATATGAATGTACATACATGGTAAAACTGGTGTATTAGAATTCAATAACTTGATTCGTTCCCAAGTGTTGATTTCAATAATTATTAAACATACGTATTTGTGGACACTTTTTGTTATACACAATTAAAATGTAGACAAATACTGAAAAACAAAACCATTAGCATAACGGTAAAATAGGTTTTGATTAATATTGTTATGGTGTTTGTTTTTTGTTATAATACTACTTATGAGGATGACGTTGATAGTATGACGCAGCATATCTGAAGAAGATATATACATATACACGTATGTTGTTGTTGTTGTTATATCAATATGTTAATGATTTACATACATTCGATGACGAGTAGCTATTAATTTGTCATACGCACACCATTATTATTGCATTGCGCAAATTAACCAAATCGTGTCCTTAGTAACTGATGTATCTTGTAAATATTTTTAGCGACAATACGAAAATAAAACTAGTATCATTTAAGTGGTATTATTTTAATCGTATAAACATTTATTAATCCCAATTAATTTGTTCGCAACGTTTTTCTTATTTAATCGCTGTTTACGAAGCATTAAGCTACATTTTATTAAACTGACAGTTATCTTTAAAGGGGCCGTTACACGGTATTGTAAATTGACAAAATTGAAAACAAATATGTTTCAGATTCGCAAATGTGTGTTGTAGTTATGATATTTTTGAGGAATCAGTAATACTGAACATTTACCATGCTCGAAAATATCCGTTATGTGCATCTTTTGACGATTTAAAAACCTGAAAAGTATTAAGCGTTGCAACGCGAAACGATTGAATAATTTTGAAAATTCTGTTGTAGTTGTTATATACTACGAGGATTGCTTATATAAAGTATAAAATACATCTCTCATGATATGAGCGCGGATGGCAAAGTGGTTCAAGCGATAGACTTTTATTCCAGGGCTCCAGGGATCAATATTTGAGCCCCGTTGATGGTTTGTATTTTCTTTCTTTAATTTTATTCTTGTATTTTTAGCATTTAATGACAAACTTTAATTCATGCAAAAATCTGTGAAAAGGTCCCTTTATCTTTAATTTATGTCATGATATAAAATGAGATGAATCTGAATTTACTGTACAAAATAGCGGTATTAAAGCTTGATTGGTTGTTAGGTAATACGTTTTGTAAATGTTGCTGTAGTATAAGTATTCACAATCAAAACGTTCAGGCATATTGTGATGGTGATTTGATTATAACAAAAAGAATTTACACGTATGATGATGTTGTTGTCCATGATAATGATGATGCTATATTATATTAGTTTTTCTATTAAGCTAGCTTATTTAAAAAAAGGTACACACATATCACAATCTCCATATTGTCAGTTATTTATAATATCGTTTGCCTCTCAGTGCATAATTAATTAAAGGCCTTGTTAGTTGTGTGAATCCTCACCCCATGTGGTGTCCCTTCTACAACACAACAGCTGCTACTTCTATTGAAACTGTTTCTGCTTTTAATTTTAACTATGCTCCTCCTTCTACTTTTACTACTATTGCGACTGATGCTTCATATTTTCATTTTTTTGTTTTATTTCTTAATGGCATAAAGAATCTAATTTTCCCTGCGCTAATTGTCTTATTTAACCGGATTATGAGCCACACAGGCCATACTCTCTACTTTTTATAACAGACGCTATTGTACTAATTTGTTCAAAAACAACATTTTGTGATAATCAACATTTTTTTCATGGCGTAATTATTTTGGAAGTCTCCATTTGATTGGACTTCATGTGTAAAACTTTCACAATGTAATTGTTGTCCGTTTGCCCTGCCACAATTTAATATTAATTTGGCCCTACGTATGATAAAGATCCCTTTTTTAGTGGCGATAAATGCTATTTCTATTGTTTAACAGTAGGAGACTGAGAAAACAAATGGTAAAATTAATTTGTCTGTGTTGTTTTCTTCTTCTGTATATTGTCTTCTTGTTAACAGTTTGAGTTAAGTTTTAGTTTTTGTTTTATTCATACACATATTTTTGAAGTTAGCTTAGTTGTTAAATGGAAATGCTACAAATTAACACTAATGATCAGTTGGAACACAGATATATCCATTAACACCTATTGATAGATATTTGTTTGGATAGTAATACTATGTTTTCAGCAGTGTGCACGTTTATTCATCTTATAAGATGTGGATCTCCACTGGTGTTTTATCTCGATTGTTAAGTGGGGAGATGGGTCCGAATGATAAAGTTACAGTCGGCTCACGAATCACATTTTGCACGAGTTTTGGACACATATGCATACGTTTTAAACACGATTTAATTATTACAAAGATCATAACTTATCGTTTGTTTTGATTAACTACGTTTAAAGTATAAAACCATAATTATATATTTGGTGTGTGCCGCAAACATACAAAATAGTTTTTTTTATAATTGAATATAATCATAGCGGTCGGAAATCCTAAACATTCATTATGCATGGTTGCTAAAGCACCGTGTATACTACCGATGTTTAATTTTGTTTGCTAGGGTTATTTTGTTGTTTTTTACAGGGAAGGGGGCGAGCTTTTATAGAAGGGTTAAACTAGTTCTTCAAATAGCAAAAAATAATTACGAAACAATTATTGGTATAGTAAACATAAAATAGAAAAAAAAGCTTTCCGTAATAATGTTCTATTATGGTGTTTTAGTGCAAATCATTATGCATGGTCATTGTCGGATCGGGCACTACTTAAATGTACCCCGAGTCCTCTTAAGTATTCTTAAATGAACCCCGGGTACGGAAAATATACTTACACGTACCTGGCAAATGTAGACTGTACCCGACTTTGATTCCCGCCCAAAACCCGATGAGGTAAAATGCGCTACGAAATTTGAAAGACAATTATCGATAATATAGAGGCAATTTTACAGAATATTAAAATAAATATACATGTACACATAACTTATTTTAACAAACATACACGGCCAATTTAGACTGTACCTGAGTTTTATTCACGCCCAAAATCCGATGTAGTAAAACGCGCTTCGAAACGCAATTCTCTTTAAACACAACCTGCCTCAGTATGCTTTTAGAGTAGCAACCTCGATAATATAGAGACAATTTTACAGAATATTAACAAACATATACTCATAATAAATAATAAAAAAATAGCCGACAACGAAAAATTTAGCGTTAGAATGCCCGGGTGCGTTTCAGTAAATTTCCGCACCCGGGGTGCATTTCAGAGTACCCGGGGTATATTTAAGTAGTACCCGAGCCGACAATGACTAATGTAGCGTTGCTAAAGCACAGTGTATTTTACCTAAGTTTATTTTTTTTGCTCGGGTTATTTTGTTGTTTTTAAAAGGGTTAAATAGTCCTTCAAATAACAAAAAATCATGAAACAATTATTGGTATCGTACACTTAAGAATGTATAAGAAATGTGTTTTAACGGTTAACGGTTGTGTTAACATGTAACTAAAACATTTCAGGACCTAAGTCTTTTCGGTTATATGGGAACGGTGTTAATGTTATTTCCTAGTTCCAGTACGAATAGTAACTGTATGCCACTTTTTAGCTACGGCTCATTACTTGTCTATGCTACCTATCTCATCAAATTATGGTCATCATTATAATTGAAATCAAAACACGAAAAATGACTTAATTTCCGCTTATACTAAATTGCATGTGTGTACGACTATATTTTTCCGACGGAAAATATATAAGGAAAATATGTTCTTGTCTAACTGTGTATGAATAAAAGCTTTTACAGTGAATAAACTGAATGCCTAAACAAACATTTGGTGGACAGCAAATCAACACATACGCCTCTGAAACGCATTCTATTTAATCTCTGTCTATTGTATTATCTGTACTTTTTTAATTGTTTCCTTTAAACAAAATGGTAAAATCAATTTTATATTTTGGAATGGGATTATGTTTTGTCTTTATGGTAATGAAACCTGTAGTTTTTTTTAAATAAAAGTGAGCGTTGCGTTTTTGTTGTGGTATGAGTTTAACATCAGAAGGATGACATTTATGATAGCGATGATGCTAATAATGAGGATAATGATGACGACGAAAATAAGTGATGAAATTTATTGAAGCTGGTCATCAAGATGATTGTACAATGTTTATAATAATTATGATGGCAGCGGTAATTTCAGTGAATTAATGATGATTGTGAGGATAATGAGGATTATGCATATGCTTCCGATGCGACCACTGCTTATGCAGCTAATACCGCTGCTTCGGCTGCTGCTTATGATGATGATGGTGATGGTTACTCTGGTTATCATAATGATGACTATGATGATGTAAATATTGATGTTGTTGATTATTATGGTAATGGTGATGATGATGATGTTGTTGTTGAGGATGATGGTGATGATGATGGTGACGACGGCGACGACGGCGGCGGCGGCGGTGGCGGTTGCAACGGCGGCGGCGGCGGCGACGACGACGATGATGCTGATGATGTTGATAATGATAATGATGCTGCTGCTGCTGCTTCTGTTTACTGCTGCTGCTGCTGATGATGATGACGAGTATGATGATAATGAGTATGATGATGATGATGATAATGATGATGTTGATGATGATGATGATGATGATGATGATAATGATGATGACTACATCTTAGCCAATCGAAAAACAGGGAAAAAACATAGTTAATATTAAATATAATTTATCGCTTTAAAATTACAATTTACTTAGGGGATTCAATAAACACGGTAGCGACAAAGTGTATTTATCTTTGTCCGGCCTCTGCCGATGTCACTCGCTGAAATCACAAATATGTGTAATTTATTTTATTAAAGGAAAAATTGAAACTATTTTAAAATGTTATATCGTAATTGATTTTTTTTAACAAACAATGTTAAAGCTTCCTCGGCATTCTAGAATTTTACTATCGATATCGCTTTGTCCGGGTCTTTTTTTATTTATTGTTGATCATTTAGGTACTTGAAAATCTTACACTTCAGTGAAATGTTGTAAATATCCGCCATCTTGAAAATTTAAATGAACAATAATCAAATTAAAGCACTGCAGTACCGTACTGTAAAACAATATGCTAACCAAATTATATATTGATTGCTCATTAGCTAGATTACTGGTGACTGGTTTTTATTTTCTTAAGTCATTTGCAAAACACGTATCTCAATATGTTTTCGGACATTCATTTTCCCATACGTTATGGTTCGTCGATTTAATTTATTTTCGATGTTCTTTATTACATTTTTTTATAGAATGACAAATGCACGTGCGGTGTTACGGATGGTCTCGTTTATAATATTATGCATTGAACTCACCGGGAATTTCAACTAGAAAGACTAAAACATAAAATAAGCAACGTCTCGGGGGATGGGGATCTACCTTTTATCCCCGTAATGGACCTACTGCCTCAGACTCCCGGCTTAATTTTCCGGATTTTAAATTTTGGACAATTGACATCCCTGCATTAAATAGTAATATCCACAATCTTGATCGCTAGTGTGCTAACTGAAGTATTATGATCTTTGACTGCAGTGACTGTCGATAATGTGTTTTTGAGATCGAAAAACGCCTTCGAAGTGTTTTCTTGTTGTATGCGTTTTTAAAGAATTCTTCGTCCGTTATGGACGCAACAATTGACCAAATGTACCAGATTGTGGTCTCTCTAAAGTGCTATTTTTCTACTTTCTTTAAGGAACCACAACTTACTGATCGTGGACTATATTTGATAGTTTAGACTTTGGTACGATGTGATGTCAGTCCATTCGAGGAGATAAATTGCTTTGCGCTCGTATGCGATGTATTCCCGATACAAAAGTCCATGTGTCACCCGTAAATGACTACATAGGTCCGACAAGAGCGTTCCAATAGAGACAATAAAATGTATTGTTT